>NW_012130073.1:1276490-1286422 GCF_000143395.1 Atta cephalotes
TAGTAGAAGTAGTGTGTGTGTGTGTGTGTGTGTGTGTGTGTGTGTGTGTGTGTGTGTGTGTATGCATAGACAGAAAAGTGAATTAGTTTGCAATTTTTCTAATAGATTTTTTGATTACAATATAAATTTAATATATGTAAATTTAATATATGTAAATATGAAGTGTCATAACATATTTTATATTGATTGTATCGCAATTCTGGCACGATAATGTAATAGACATTTTTTGTAATATTGTTTCCCATAGGGAAACAATAAAATTTATTAATACATTTTTTTTTAAGTTATTGTTACATTTTTCAGCTTTGCATTGGAGAATGCCCAAAGTCTACGGAAAATTGCCTAACGTGTTATAGATTAAAAAGGTCTCTTTCGAAAGATCTCGATGAATAGATCGAAGTTTTCAATCGACACAAAGTTGTTTGGTATGTCCTTCACAAATTATAGATGAAAGTTATAAATAAAAAGTTGTCAGATCCATTTGTCACTGAGAGCCACTTCCTAATAGTGATCCGGGGCAACGAGCTAAGCATCGCAATCAAACTAAATATCTTTTGATTTACCTTTTGATAGTTAAGAAAAGATCGGCCGAGGCAATAATTGGGTATTATTATCAAAATGGTCAGAGAACTGTAGGGTGCTGTACACACATAATAGTTCTCCGGTTTCTTGGATATAATAGGTTCTAATCTGAGATTCAAATATATATCCTCAAAATCGCTGAGCGATTTCTGCGTGGTAAAAACTTAAAAACTCTGACGAAAGATCTGACTTGATTTTATTTTTTATTTTTATTTTTTATACATATATAGTCTGCCGGAGTGATAACACGATTAAATTCGTCTTGTTAAATGCTTTGTAACGATATATTACATTAATATATTTGCATATGTTGCAAGCGAATTATTTAAATAACCATCTCTTTGAACGTTCATGACCTGTAACCTCGTGAAGGACACACCTGACTTTATATTCATTGAAAACTTTGCTCTACTCATCGAGACTTTTCGAATGACACCTGTTTTGACCTGTAACGCGTTAAGCAATTTTTGGCATCCTTCTTTGTATTAATTCGTGAAATAACGCAAAATATGAATTTGTAATATACAGGGTGATTATTAAGATTAGATTGTATCGAAATTAAACAGTTATCATTATACTTAATATTTAAAAAAAATTATTTTTTTTAATATTATTAACGTGAAGGTAATCTTATTATAAAATTTTGGTATAACACATTTTTTAATATCTTAAATAGTTTTTGAGATTTATAATGAAAATAGTTTATAATAGTTTATAATGAAAAAAGCTAAAAACTGCTTTACCTATAAAAACTATTTTTCCATATCAACTAATATTTTCTAAATTCATTTATTTACATAACTTATATATATATAAATATATATATATATATATATATATATATATATAAATATATATAAAAGTTTCATTAAAATCAGAATTTGACGCAAGGTCTCTCTTATATTTATTTATTTTACTTTCAGTTCAAGCTTTTTTAGATTCATATTTATTATGAAATCCACGATATAGTTTTGTGTAGTTTTGCTTCTATTGTAGGAATAATCAATGAGAAACTTTCATTCGATAATTAATGCAATCATGTTAACATTCATAAACTGGCTTGTACAACGTTCAAATGAAATTGATAAGTTTCCTCTTTCACTAAGGCCCGGTTGCACCAACGTTATTTTGATTTTAAGCGAAACTTAAAACTCTCTCTATATCATTTTAAAACCAAAAAGAGACAGGGACAAAAAGTTTTAAGTCTCGCTTAAAATTAAAGTAATGTGCAACTAAGTCTAAACGACCCAAGTTTCACAAAACGACATTTAAATTATTTTTTATTTGGCCTCCTTATTGCAAAATAATAACTATTTAGTTCAGACATACTCCTAATGATCACCTTGTATATGTATGAACATAATGTGCGAGTTTATATTAACGTAAAATGGAAAACAACATATCTTTTTTACAAGAAAATATTGCAATCTTTTTTTCTATACTGAATTACTTAATAAAATGTTTCTATAACAAAAGCTCCATATTTTCACGATAAAATGTAAATAAATGAATGAATATACACATACACATATATATACGCACACGTGCACTAAATGTATTTGTATTTTATATATCTGATCTCATTCTTAGTTTATCGTTCTTTATTTGTACAACACAATATTAAACATAAACAAAATCGATTTTAGATTTTTTTCTAATTTGCTTAATATTATTTCATTAATTTTGCTATATATTTCACATATTACTTATAACTGTTTACAATCACTGATTTTGTCATTTTTTTATAATATATACTGTTAAATTCATATTGTGATTAACGTCCATAAAAATTTTAACGAATTTATAATTTTTTTGCTTGACATTTGCAATATAAAACTACTGCATGAATATACTGAGATAGAAAAGTATTTCGTACTAAAAAATATTATGCGTTATATACAATTTAGAACTAATTAATGTTGCAAGTATCGATCCATTGTATTCTGAAATAGTTTGTTTAATTAGAAACATGACGACTGGTATGTTCGCACATTTGACATAACTCATGACTATTAAATTAAGTATTTCTATTGGATACACAAAGGGGGGACTTGTTAAGAGTAATCTATTATATATCGGGTAATCGTTATTTGTTATTATATTTTTCAAATGATTTATACAAATATAATATCTAAATTAATTCTTCAAAGGACTAATTCCACACATGATCTGACTGATGTGAGATATTCATTTAAATTATCCATTTTAAAATGATAGTATACATTCCAAAGTATTAATATTAAATATATAATTGATATATTGATTATCATCAAATTATACATCAATTTTTACAGATTAAAAAATGTAGATTTCTTCGATTATAACACGAACATATCAATTATAATGATTTATTATTATCAAAAATATTTTACTAAATAATTTTGATAATAGGCAACAAAATATAATATAATGAAAGACTCGATGTATTTATGTGTTTCTAGAGATATATTTGTTATAAAGCTAAATTTATTAGTTGAATGCTGTCTATTTTTATTTTAATATATAGCAACATTATATTACCTTTATTTATTAATGCTGTGAAGATTTTTATTTATTAAGGTCATTTTATGATGGTCGTTTTATTTTCTTAGTTATAAATATATGCATTAATTTTTCTCTAATATTTTAAACGATTACCCATATCAATATAGAATCCAATAAATAAATATATTGCTTGTTGTCCGAGTAACAATTTTTTTTCTCGATGCCTCAGCAACAAACAGTCTCGATAAGCATTATTTTTTTGGAAGCTACAATTATGTCACATTTATTTGTCCACACGCATTTTAGTTTATATAAAATAAATTTTCGATTCAGCAGTTACACGCAGGTATATAGGATTCATGTGATTATATGCACGGTGATTATATGCATAGATCGTAGCTAATGGCAAGGATTTTATTCAAAGTCTAAGTATAATTGCTGAATTCATAACAGTGTACACAGAATGAAAACTCATGTTCTTTCAAATTTTTACATACAGATAATTACATATTTGAAGAATTTGTAGATTTTTATTCAAAACCATACACTTCATTATTGCACATACATAAATCTATTTGACTAAAAAAAAGTTGTAGAAAGTATTAGATATATATAAAATAATCAAGATGCCTATCTGAATTCTACTATTGTGAATTCAGTGTACATAACTTACAACTTTGATAAATTCCCGTAAGAAGTCGTCCCACGTACTCTCAAAGTTCTACATGGTTCGGAATTACTATTTTTTTCAAATGACAGTGATTCCTTTAGCTTTTTTTTGTTTTATAAACATAATGTCCACAATATGAAATTGTCGGTTAACACAGGTGTAGTTAGTGAAAGTATTTGGGTCGAAGAATAATATATAAAAGTTCGATATTCAGCATCACACTGCACAGTGTTGCCTCACCTTTAATCAATCAAGTTCTTGCGCGGCGTGCGATGTTGAAGCTGTATTTCGTTGCTCGTCATCCGAATCGTCGTCCTCCAGACCATTGAAAAAAGATTGCAATAACGAACCGAATAATCCTTGATTACGTGGACGCGGAGGTGGGATATTGAAAAAAAAGTTGGCCTATTTTATCTAAGTACTGTCGATAACATGGATCTCTGTTTAAAGATATCTGGTACTGTTCACAGAGAACCGCGAACACAGGATACGCCAGTTTACCACTGTAAAATAACAAATCAGAGGAAAATGAAGGCTGAACTTATACAATTAGATATGTATCTCTCATATATATATAAAATATATCGCACCTGTCGATGATTTTGAGTAGGAAAAACAAGAAATTTAATAAAGGAAGAAGATATGGCGGACCGCTATTTATTTTTGGATGCCTCGAAGTGTAAGAATTGAAGGCCTCTTGTGCCGTTGCTTTGTTTTGTAAACAAAGATACCTAAAATGTAATTGATAATTTCATATATGTACATATTATGTTAAATAGTTTCAAGATTCCATTATATTGTTATATCCGTTTATTCTTACTATAATATATATTTTTAAGATTTCCAACATTAAGGGTCGACAGGAGTAACAGAGCAACAAGACTGCGCTACGCTTAAACTGATTCTATAATGAGTCGATAGTCCTAAGTCTTATTGGTGAATCGGTAAAGTGAGTTAATAGCCAACTTGTACGACTAACAATAAAAACTATCGATTTTCTTAAGACTGTCCAAATTCAATTTTATTTCTTCTCAGTGATTCACTGTACAATTAACTTGTACAATAAATGGCAAAAAAAATCATAGTCACTTATTTAAGTTAAACAATCTTTTTTCAATGAACTGGTTAAAACTTAAGATTTTCAATTATCGACTCATTGTAAAATCAGCTTAAGAATATAGCGAAATCTTTTTTTTTAACTGACCCAAATATCAACAACTTTCCTATTGGCTATTTCGACTGCTACTTTTGTTCTGATGGTCTATTGTCCAATAAGTACATATTAATAATAAGTTTAGTAAATAAGAGAATAAATAAGCTTAGTAATTCTTTAATAAAATATAGTTATTAAGTCAAATATAGTTGTTCGATCTTTGCCTTACTTTTGCAATAATTTTTTTTATTGTAATATTTGAGAGTAAAATTAGAATCTGGCTTTTTAGTCATTTTTGTAAGAAAAAAAAATCATGGCAATAGAACTTGACTTGGACATAAGAATGATTAGCTTACTGTAAGACTGCTTGAGCTATGAAAAGATCTATTTCATTCATATATCCACGTTGTTCGTGAAGTTCGACCAACATCGCAGCACATCCAGAACCATCTCTACTATATATAAAATGCTGCCTTGCCAGTATATAATTCTTTTCTGATGAAAAAAATAAATTCATTATGTACAGTATGCCAAAAACAAAGTAAAATTCATCATAAGATTACCTCTCCAAAAAATCTGAGCTATCTTTTGGTGCAAATCTGGATGGCCAGTTTTGTAATCGGTACCCTTTATACTCCACTTGAGTGCCGACTGCACAAACACCTCCCTTTCTGGAGATGTAGGGCTCATCAAACTAAACAGACTCATGATCTTCTCGAAAAAGTTTTGCGCAGGTACCGTTCCAGATTGTGTTAGAACATTGACAAATAGAATTCCTAAGTCAGCTCCACTTGCATGCTGCAAAAAACATACAAGTCATAATATGTTTTAAAGCTTAAACAAAATCAATTCTCGCTTCCCTTGTGACTATATCCAGTTATATCCGCGTATCTTTTGGTTATTAATTACGATTCGCTTAGAGATACTCGACTGCACAAGCGCTCAATCTCGTCGACAAAATTGTAGAAGATATTTTAAGGAAAACCGTGAAAATCTTTCGACACTCATGGGGGCTGAAAGATCAACTCAACGCGTACCTGTTCATGCTGTAATAGAAGCATCGATCCGCTGTAGAGCAATTCCAAGAGTTCCGAGTATTTTCTCTGACCGAGATATCTGTAAGCGGAGGTTAGAAATGAGCAGAATTTTCGAAGGGTGCGGAGGAACATAACTCGACGGTATGAGGCGATTGATCCGATCGAGTCTCACCTGAAATATAAAGTTCGGTACATCTGATGAGCCTCATAATAGTTCTCCGAGTTTATCGAGGCCTCCAATTTTGCCAGAACCCGTTGAACACCGTGACTATACCGCGAGGCCATGTTTATGATATTTGGGAACTTCGCGGTTCGCAGCCGCGTAGGCGCGCCGTTGGCATCAGTGCACGTTTTTTCCCGTTTCTCCCACGTGCTGATTCAAATTCGAAACACCCACGCGTTTACTACCGCTGTCACCGAGCATAAGTTTATTACGTTTACACGGCTCGATTTATTCTGATTTATTCCGAAGTTATAACATTCCATGTTATAACTATTAACTACTGACGTTAGATGTCGTGTAAACGTAATTTGTGACTACGTTTACACAGCTCGATTTATGCCGAAGTTTCACAACATCGAAATTAGGAAACTGGCCAATCACAGTTCCACTCTTTAGAAGAATAACTATGGCCTAGTTTCCACCGAGGGTTTAATCCGGATCAGAATGTAAGAACCAACTACAGTCGAGCATTCCCCTGTTATGTTTGGTAAAAACGAGCTGAAAATTTGCATAAAGAAACATAACTTCGTAATTTTATAAGATATTATAAGATAAATATTATATATAAGACAAAATTCACAAAATTAACTTGTTTGAGTTTTCGATTTTGTTTATTAAAATTCAACAACTTTTATTTACATATATAGAAGATGCGAAATTAAAAATTTTTCAAGACCCCATCAAACTGTCCCTTTTATGAGTAGTCGGCACACTTCTATCCTGAGAATAGAGACGAACCACATTTACTTTCGATACAATTTTATCGATAGTGTCAGAAAATGTATGTAGTCACGTAGTTTCCAAACTGGAAATAAATATACTGGCGGTAGTGGCGATTTCGAAGGTAACAGGCAAAAGACCTCTCTCAGGTTTCTCTTTGGCATCATGCACGCGTCGTCACGAGTTAACCAATGAAAGCATCCCATCTGTACAAATATACAATTTTTTTTTCTCTTTTTCATGACGCGATGCGTGATGCGTTCAGTAGAAACGCACACACAGGCTACATTTCTCTCCGAGAAAGATTTGACACTGTAGCACATGTTATATATATGTTATATATATGTTATATATATGTTGAGGAACAAAAATGAGATTTCTTTTTGGAGTAGATAGGTGTAGATAAGTGTTATCTGTAATTGTGATAGGTGGAATACTTCTTATCTTACACCTATCACGCTTATCTACACCTATCTACTTCAAAAAAAGATGCTTGAAAAATTGGAACTCTCTCAGATCACTCTTAATAAAGGCGACAAAGCGTCAGGCACCGCCATATGCTGCGACGCGCCGCGCCGCGGCGCGGCATGCCGTAATATATCAATTGTAAAAAGTAATATTGATAAATGCGCAAAGTGGCGTCGCGTAAGCGCAGCCGTGTATATATACACGTACGTCGCGTCCACGCATACATGCACGTCGTACATACATAGGGTATATGTACTTTCCATTTAATGATATGAATCGACAAACATCATTCTATCTTTCTTGACGCGTAGAGAGTAACAAAGATAGAAAGACTAGATACTCGTGTCGATTTGCGCCACTAAATGGAAAGCACTCATACTACTGTTTACTGTCTACATGTAACTCCGGCGTGACGCACACACGCATACGCATATAAGGCCGAAAAGCACGTAGAGGTGTAGAGCGCGGTGCGCCCCTGGCGGCGGACCGTGCAAGTGACCCTCGCGGAAATAATTATCGCGATTTATGTTATTTGCAAATGTGATCCGGGGGTTTAATTAATTAGGCGATGCCGAGTGGCGGCGACTGAGACGGCGACGGACGGGCTCCTGGTGACTACTCGGCTACGCCGTGAGTGGAGTAGACCAGCGGCGACCACGGCACGGGGTGAGTGCACGTTCGAGAATAATGTACGTTCCGTAATGTGCGTTCACGGCGGGTCGAGCCCCCCTGCGCGTGTCGAAAAGGGGGGCGGTGGCTGAGGTGGCTCGCCCGCTCGCTCGATCGCACGCGGCCGGCCACTTTTTTTATCGGTTTCGCCGGCCCGCTTCGGCGATAATAATGGCCGGTGCCGAGGACACCGCGAGCGCGCTCGGTGCCGCTCGGGATATCCGATGACGGACGCGACTCATCCGAGGCGCCGTCCGCTCTCGTCTCGTTTGACTCGTTTCTCGTCATCGGCTATTGTCGCGCGTTCGATGATGATGGAGCTGAACGGACGACTCCGTGCAATGAAGCGTGATCGATGCGCGACGGAAATCGTCACATTCTCGATCACGCTTGTTAATGTTCTCGACCGGTCTGAGCTCGATGACTCTTCTTGGAGCTGCGATAACGGATGAACGAAATTATTGTGACGCGTATCGATCGTTGGTGTTTATTTGTTTTTTTTTTCTTTTTTAGTATGTATGTTGTATAAACAATCGACAAATAGTCCTTTGTACCTATGTAGTAGAGTAAACAATGGGTGCTTTTCAACAAAAAATAGAGATACACAATATAACATAGTGAATCATCTCATCTTTGTTTAACATTGACAAACAATAAAGATTGATGATTCACTGTGTTACATTAAACTCTATTTTTTCTTCAGTTGAATTTTTTGCACGTTTCGTCTTTCACTTTTTTCATATTAAAGAAAAACAGGAATGCGCAAGAAGTTCTAACTATAAATAAAAAAAAGAATAGGCCTATTGTATAATCTAGTCTCTTGCTGGAAAGCATCCATACAAAGGCTGCATTCAGCAGAACACAACAATTTTGCAACCGTTTTATGATTGTCTACAGAGATAGGACTAGTCCTCTAAATCTAAAAGTATAATCCAATTAGCGCGAAGAAAAATTCTGCTAAACGCAGCCAATGATTGTGTATCAGATAGGTGTAGAGATTTTATTCACAATTTTATTATGGGCGAATTTTTTAATTTATCGATTAATCACAAATGCAGCTTTTACTGAAGAAAATTATATCCGCATACAATGCAATTGATCAATCGATGAATTAAAAACTCACCCTGCGTCGGGAAATTCATGTATATAATTATATGCATGTAGAATGGACCTGGCAGAAACTATGAAGAACATTGTTGCCAAAGGTATGCAAACCGAAATGGGTCCACCGGGTGGAGGATCGAGTTACTCCGCGAGCAGCGCTGGTTATGTCACAGAGAAGATGTACATGTTGTTACAAGCGTATTTGCAAAATAAAGGCTGGAATCCTAGTATCGAGCTACTGCAATGCTTCTCGGAATTTAAGGATGCCTCTATGATGCCTAGCGCCGCCTATTTACAGTGAGGATAATAATTTTATTATCAAACACAACTGATTTGTCTTGCAAAATATTTACTCATTTGATTCATTTTCAGGATGATGGCATCTAGAGTTGCACTAGATTCACAGGGAAGACTAGTCCTTAGAGAGAATGGCAAAATAATACTACCCTATGAACACTTTGCCAATGCCGTAATGTTGAAACACATGAATGGGCCACATGGCTTACACTTGGGTTTAGAGGGTACAGTCAGAGCAGTCATGGAATCTTACACCATTGGAAGAGAGTGCTTCGGGATGGAGAAAGAGTTTATCATAGAAGTCGTGCAAAACTGCCCCAATCCTGCTTGCCGTTACTATAAAAATCAGCTGGAGCTCACTCAGAAGATGGGTCACATGGCACCAACTTATATTCAAGAAAATGAAGCAACTGCGTCTCTTCTACGTACTGGTTTTCCACATAGCACAGATTTCCAGGTAGTGAGCCAACTTTTTATATATCTCCTATATTTGTTATTACATATACAAGTTTTTTAATACACACT
>NW_012130073.1:1289008-1299135 GCF_000143395.1 Atta cephalotes
TCTTATGATTATATATTGACTTTAAAATTGGGTGCATTTAACACGCGTACTTTCAATCATTAATCATCTGTTTTTAAATTTTTTAATTTAACATTTTACTATATATCTGATGTTTATCTCTTTATAGAGCCTAAGCAGCGCTAATCCGAACACACACATGGGAGGAGGATCCGCGGCGGATTTATCGGAGATGAGGAGTGCTGGCAACCAAATGAATCTTCAACGTCCCCCAAGCCGTCCGTCATTAAATATTCCGCATCGGCCTGTATCGCAAGAGAAGAAAGTGCCATCCGGCAAGCAGCATTATGAATCTCTAATACCTAATATACCAATCTCCGATCATAAGTTGACGGACTTTTTACGTACCAATCTGGATAACTTGGACAATCTCACTTCTCTCGGTTTAGGAAACTTACAAGGATTAGGAAACGCCAACAAGGACTTGTTAGCGCTACACAACGGTGCATGGCCTTTAGAAAGCGAAAAGGGATCCCGATCATCATCTTCAAATTCAGAAGGTGATTGAGAATTCGTAATATATACACAGTTTTTGATATAATATATAATATAACATTGCAACAAAGATTGCTTGAAAAAATTCGTTTATTTTAGCTAAATGTTCTTCATAAAGAATAACAATATATTAGGCAGTTAAATATGATTTAAATCGCAATCTCTTTGAATTATGCACGCGGCACATACAGTCATATCATAATGCGTTTTGCAACAGAGATAATTGTAATGAAAGGATTACATATTAAAATCACATTAATAAATTTATTCTACTGTCTCAGGTGGTCAAGAGAAGATTGTGCGTGCTTTCGCAGAAGTGATGAAAAACATGGCAAGAATGAAAGCTTGCGTACGACCGGCAATGTGCAAGCCGTACGGCAAACAATCCGAGGCTCTTCAAAAAAGTAAAGACTTAATTTTATCAACTGTTTTTCCTTTTTTTCTTTTTTTTTACATAAATTTATTGTGCTATCAAATTTTATATTTTTATTCAAAGTTCCTTCTCAAAGTAATTTACAGAGATTTTCATGCTTATTCTTAATTGCAGCATTGGTCGATACCATACAACTTGTACAATCATTGAGAAGCTTCTTGCCGCCTCCACATATTCCAGTTTCGAGCTGGAAAAACGAAGATAAACACCGATTAGATCACACCGGTACCCCTTACCTATCAACGTTGTGAGTAATTTTACTTAACTGCAACTATTATCATTTTAATTCTATTGTTAATATACATATTTTTATTATTCAGAGGTGTCAAAGGATTTATCGTCGTGATCTATTGCTAATGCTAACATTTCGTGAACCTTGTTGATTTCATCGAGGAAAAGAGCGCACTGATACGGGTTGACATTAAGCGATGGATCACAACACGATAATCCGTAAATCCTTGGGACCTCTGAAGAAAACACCCGTGAAAGCCTCAAAAGTATATTTCTACTGTGTTTTATCTATATATGTATATATATATATATAGATATTCTTTTATTTTTTTTTTTTAACAGAAAGGCTAGCGGGATGGAAGAATTATGCGAGCAGCGTAAGTTAGACTAACCGTCGTCTTCGCTTTACTCGCGACAGACCAAGTTTCGTCTTTTTACGCTCTATGATGTTCTAGTCACAAGATGTTTATTAATTAGCTGGGTGTTTCGTATCTAAACAACCCGATGGATTGCTCAAAAAAGTTGTTGGCGTTTAGGACTTCAAATACTAAGAGACAAAATGAGTCATGCGTGGACTGTGATAAAAGTGGGTAGCGAGAAACAAAAAAGATTTATATGTAGGACTAAACTTACACACCGCGTCATTTTAGGGATTTCTTACTAGCTTTATTTTATCACTGTAACCTGATTTCGTATTGTCATTGCTCTCAATCTGCCTATGGAGCTTATTTGACAAATAATCTATCGATTAATCCCATAATTACTGAAAGCCTCGCGACTGAGTTATGATTACAATAAATAATAGGTATTCAATACGGATAGCCTTTATATTTACCGTATCGATTTATTAATTTGCCGTTTGTGTTCCAATAATTACTACCTGATTAATAATATATATAAGGCTTCTTTTATATGTATAAAACTGTTATGTAGGCATGTAAAACTTATGTCAATATGAGAAGCAAAGACTATATTGATTTGGTACAAAAGCTTTTGCTACTAATCGATTACTACTTCAACATTCGCGACATAGGCATAAAGAAAGAATAAATAAGTTGACAATTTCCTCGATTATTAAATTCGTGTTGCTTTGTTTTACATGTTTTTAACTCGTTTGTTAAATATAGTATATTCTTTAATGTAGAATTTTGAATTAGCATGAAACGAGTTATTCGATTAGCGAAATAATTGTGTTCAATTTATAATATATATGTACACGATTTATATGCATACGTGTATGTATATATATATAAATTGTATATGTTATAATATATGCATATCTTCTTTTAAAAAGATTTATATGAATACGTTATTACTTATTTTTAAGAATAAAATGAACATATATCATTGTTATTTCTAGTACTGTTCGTTGAACAAACATGTGTTACAAATGTTGAAAGATTTGTAATAAGCTCCCATAGGCAGTATATGCGGTGTGCACGTGAAAAAGAATCATTGGTCAATTTGTATAGGTATTTTTTGAAAGAAAAAAAAACAAATTACTTCTTAATATATACGTAGAAAAGGAAAAAGAACGAAATTGTTATGTCATTAGAGAACTCTTAAGAGGGTGATTCGCACTGACGCTCAAAGACTTCATCGTGCACTAAGTATTATTACGCAGAAACGTTTTTGCTCTTGCAAGAGAAAACTGCAAATTAGAGGACCACGATTGATCTCGATCGAACGCTTCCTCGAGTAAACGGCATATCGAATCAGTTGCAGGAGTAAAATTGTTTCCTACTCGGTTGTTATATGCGTATATAAGCGGTATGATAAAATGTTTCCTTCTTTCTCGATAATATAAAGTTACAAAGCGTTCGTCTTTGGATGTAAGCGATAAATGCTGTGTAATACCGCGAATGCGAAATAGTGCGCAGCACTCGAATGTGTGAGCTCTGTTTTGTGGGATGTGTGTACATGTATCTGCAAGAATGCAAAGTTTTGGCTATCAAATAGCAAAATTTTATATGGATGCGTGCATGTTGAAGATATCTTTCTATACATGTATCTGTTATTATTTACTACACGTATGCAGCGAATGTGCCGATCGATTACCATTTAGGAGTCGGATCTATGATTTGAAAGACCATACGAATTATTATTTTCTTTCGTTCTATTTTTATTTTTTTTTATCAATTATTATTTCATATCGTTTCTATGTCGTATTATTCTTCTTGCATTCTATTGTGTTTGAAAATAGGAAGCATATGATGTGATGACAATTAACAAGACTGGGGAATAATTCTTGACAATGATTCTTTATTTGTTTTTCATGGCTATTATAGCTATTTAAACAAATGCAGATCCGGCTTCTGTAGACTGCGTTTTTGTTGACATACATATATAATATTATACATAATATTATATATTGACAAGAAGGCTGCTGTAATATGGTTCATAATTCGACGATAACTTGTTGCACATCAAAGTGTATTTCCAATAACTAGGTGGACTTATTTCTTATAAAATATTACGTATTATTAAAACAATGCAAACGTAACGTCGTTTGTATCTCGATCGGTCGATCCGTGTGATCAACGCAATTTTAAGCATATCCATGACTAAGTCGTTGCAACTTATGCCAAATAGAGAAAAGGGAGCGCGGAAACAGAGTCTGACGAGAAAGGGAGTTGATCGAATATACTGAAATAGAAATTCGAAATACGTAATATGTTAGGAATTGCGTCTGAGATAAATCTTATCTTATTGATGATTTAAACACGATAGCGCAATTGTTTGACGATGTGACGAGGAGTTTGTGCGTTTATTTATTTATTTTTTTTTAAGCAAAAGTCGCAGCACTGCAGTATGTTTCTTTATTACATTCGCTGTATTTTATTATTAACGATAATGTTGTTATCTATTTTATGTTCTAGATTAATTATCGTTAAAGTTTAAAAATGTTTCATTTCCCATTATTCGTTATTTTGCAGTTTTATCAATGCAATGGCTGCAACTGTTGCATAATGTGCGTTAGTTTAATATTCTCCTTTGCCGTCCGTTAATTTCTACTAGTTTAGATAATTAGAGCAAGATAAGATTTGATTCTAAAGATATGCGTTCTCTCGAATGGAGTCGAGCACATCAGGAAAGAACAGAAAAAGGATAAATACAGATTTCGTTTCCGAATCTCGTTACTCTCGCGCCATATCTATACCATAGAGACCGTGTACATGTTTCCGCACTGAATTCGACAGTAAGATGATAAATGATTGTAAAATGCGCACCGTTGTCGATCCGTCGTTCCCTTTTTAACTCGGATCGCTAATCGATATTCGTACACCAAACGCTAACCGCTGTGTCTGCACATTAAGCTCGTCGTCGCTTGCCAGTATTGCTCTTCTGTATTCTCGCATAATTCTAACTCATGACAGCAATTATTAAAGTTTTTACAAGTGTGAAAGACACGCCTGGTATCATCTTCTTTCTCTTTCTCTCTGGCCCCCATTAGTTATGCCCATAAATACACTGTACATAGCCCGCTTGGCTTTTGAAGCTTTAAAAATTCCTTCTCAGCGAAACACCGTCGTTTATCGCGAACTCGCAGGATCGTGTATTAATTGGCTGCGCCTCCAGTACAAAGATTACGTCATCCAGGAAATAATACGACTGTCCTAGATCACCTTCGCAAAGGTACGGTAATTTGCTCCAGACGAGGCATCGCAGTCCCACCGGAGCGAAGACTCGATCGATCAGACTGACTATCTGAATCTCGAGCCCACTTCCTCGCACTGGTAGATACTCTGACGGTTTGTGATTATTTCTTTCGCCGACCTCGACATAAGGGCTGAACGGTAGCACCAAGGCGATGACTAGTCTGCCACCGGGAGCCAGTGAGGTTCTCAGTAGCCTCAGTAGAGTATTTGGACGGTCACAACGATCGAGGAGGTTCAGGCAGAGAATGACATTGTAAGGACCAGCTTCCTGATGCCATCTCTCCACGTCAAGTACTCTGCGCAAAAAAAAGAAGAATTAAAGGGCATATTCGGGAACAAATTTTCCGTATCTTATGTAAATTATTTAGATATTTGGAATTTTATACTCCTAGCGTTTCGTAGCATTATATTTTTATATTAGTTTGATTTTAAGAGGAAACAATAGCTAACAACAATTTTTTCTAATCTCTAATTGAAAATAATTTTGTTTATTTAATAGACCCTTATATTTAACTATAAAGAATCTTATTAATCGTAGCCGACACTAAAAAATCTTTTTAAAGTTTCGGTGATAATTCAAATTTTATACAACGTCGCGAGTTCATCTCATCATAAAGGATATATATAAGCAGTGAAAACCGAATTGAAATTTTCTCCTTGACAAGAAGCTGCTTTTTTCAGAAACGCAGGTCGAGAAACGGAACTCTAAACATCGGCTAATTTTACACGGAGTGGACGGTGAGTACCCGAAGATAGTTGAAGTTGTATAAAACGAGTTACGGGATTCGTCGCGCCCTACGGACGCTTATTTAAAATTCGAGTAGCGACTCAGGGCGGCGCGTTCCGATAGTGGCGTTCGCTCCGATCCGGTCTGGGTGTAAAACCATCGTAAACTTCTACTCCAATCAATTCGGTGCAATAAACTTGTTAGTGGCGCATCGTGTTGAGAATATTACGTATTGACACGAGTATCGACAGACAAGAGCCGCTTTATCGGTCGGCTACGGTCGGCGCGAATACGCGACAGGACCGGCTGGGCCCGCCGATCAATTATCTTATCTCATTTTATAATGAAGCCCACGTTTTTAGATAACCGTAATAACACCGCTTGTGATTGGCCCGGGAACGGGCATAATTGCGAGTGCTTACATTATCGAAGTTCCATTCGAGTAACTGCAAACCTACTTACTCGTACTTGGCCGATTTCTTATTAATCTGATTCATTCATGGATTTACATAAAGATTTATTCCTTCCTTTTTCTCGATGTATTTAATCACGTAGTACAATGTAATAAATCTCGATCAATTTTTAAATTTTTAACAGATAGTGGATGATTTCTTGTGGAGACTTATTACACTGAAAAGAGATATGCTTATCAACAATGCCATCATCCTTTTAATTTTTAGAAATTTAAAATTTCACTTTGAATTTCTTATATATATAATAAGAAAAATTTATAATGTATGTGTAATATATGTATATATTCACAGTACTTTATATAAGGAAGATATGCGTTTCGTGGATTATCTCTGTGTCTAGATTCATTGTTAGAATGTGTGCCAACGTTTCATAAATATTGCAATTCATTTCATCAGAGCGGGGAACAATTAGGCGGGGATACTGCTGTAAGACTATTCTTCGTCCTAATAAGCTGAACTGCAATGTTCATAAAATATTAGCATTCTAACAATTAATGACTAGAAGTCTAAATCTACAGTACATAAAAATCATATAGATGTTGAGAAACAAAAACTTTAAATTACTATTATTATTATTATTATTAGCACAATGTGTATTAAAAAACAATTATTCGTTTGAATCTAAACGAGGAAAAAATGGACTCGTGACGAAAAGATCGATTCTAAATCAATTAAAAATTATTCGATAATTCATAAGAATAAAGATAAGAGTTTTAAGTAATTTCTTCGACATCGAAGTTGTGAAGGAAAGTCGCGAATACAGGCGCTTTAAGCTGTGATGAAGATAAAATACATGTCGTGCGAGTCTACCGAGCGTGTGCAGTCGCCGTTACGAGAAAATATAAATGCACGTTCGAAGGAGCGAAGATTCCACCGCCCACCTTTGGCCGCACGTATTCGATTCAAAGAATGTAATCTGTTTCGCATTCTCGCATACGCGAGTCCATGCTCGCAAGGGAGCTTTGCCATTTGAAAAATTTCCAACTAGTAAAGATTCCTTGCAAAATATATTCAGATCGAATCGCCTTTATATAAACGCGCACAATGATTGCAATAACACAATTGATTTCAGAAATATTCCGTTCCTTGATTACGAATATGCTAATTTCGGGCGAATTAAGTTACACGTCATGCTTTTGTCTAAATAAATTTCAGACGCTTGCTAAAAATAGTAAAAAAACTCACAGAAATCTACGAGAAAGCTTTTAAGGCCCGTTTTAGTACGTTTAAATTTAATTAAAAGTAAAAGTTTAATTAAATAGATTTCATTATATTCGTAAGAATTTGTACACGAAATAAAATGATGTATTAGCAATATAAAGATAAAAATTAATTACTTATTTTAAGTATTTAAAATTTTTGTTTAATGCTGTTAGTATACTCCAAATAAAAGTAAGTTACTGCTGTTTTTCAATATTAAATTAACCATTATTAGATTTCTGTAAGGGAAAGTAAAATAATAAGTACTACATATAAAACTATGGTCTAAATCTTGGTTAATAATATTTTTACGTGAATTTTAAATACATTTTCGAGGACTTTAATTAAATTTTATTAAAAGACTGTGCTGTTAATAAAACCTAATTTTGTTCACTGTACCATTTAAAAAAATACGATCGCAAAAAATGGCTAATATTTCTATGTGAATTTTAAATACATTTTCCAGGACTTTAATTAAATTTTATTAAAAGACTGTGCTGTTAATAGAATCTAATTTTGTTCACTGTACCATTAAAAAAAATACGATCGCAAAAAATGGCTAATATTTCTATATGAATTTTAAATACATTTTCCAGGACTTTAATTAAATTTTATTAAAAGACTGTGCTGTTAATAGAATCTAATTTTGTTCACTGTACCATTTAAAAAAATACGATCGCAAAAGATAAGACGCGCTACTTGATGAGATTTACATACGTGAATTTTCTCTTCGCCAGAGCCCACCTCATGGGGGGTGAGATATCCGTGGCATACACCTTTTCGAAGAGATGCGCCACGTGGGCGGTGGTTGCGCCATCACCTGCCCCGAGGTCCACCAAGGAATGCCAGGGACCCGTGAAGCCGCTCGCGTCCATTAGCTTTTGAAATTGCTCACTAGAGAACACGTGCATGGAACCACGACCCAGAAGTCTGCAATAATATGATATGAAGAACATTTCATTGTCGTAAAATTTGAAATAATTTATATATTTAAGTTATATCTTCAGATTTATTTATACACTTTTTTTTTAAGTAAACATAAGGATAATAGAAATAATAGATACATAATTTCGTATAATAAATAATTTCAATAGATTGAAAATCAATCATGTTTTTATCGTTTAAATAGAATAGTATTAATATAAATTGAAATTATTTCTTTAAAATAATCCTTATACGTATCTTGTTTAAGAATTAAAGCCTAAAAAATTACATTCTAGCTAAGCTTGTTTTATTACGACAAAGTAGTTGTTGTTTTAGTGAAAACGGTTTTTTTGAAATAATTACTAAATCTGTCCATGGTATTTATATAATAGGTTGAAACTTATGAGAGGATTAATGTACAAGTTGCTGCGACATGCTCGCTTGACGAAGACTGCGCTATTATACTAGCGTTATCATTAGACGCTTTTACTGCATATTACTGGCCGATAATGCATCTTCATTTTGCCATGAAACTTTACGAGCCCCAAGCACGGGCTTAATTAGGCTCGTTACGAGACACATAATCACCGCGTGTCCCCGTTTACATTCCATCGGGTAATTTTATCGCAAAGCAATATACTCGAAAGATAGAAGAGGCGAAATGGAAGATTACTGAATTTCATTTTGTATTGTATCGTAATCAATAATATAAGTATCAAAAGCGATTCCTTCTGAGACGTACGATTATTTGAAAATCATCAACCTAACAAGATAATTCGTATTAGAGTTGCTTTTTTAATAATAATTAGCAAACATGAAAATTATAAAGTATAGTTATATCTATAAATTATATTTTTTTAATTGTTACTTTTCTAGTTTGCTAGAAGACTAGCATGTTATTTACTATAATACAAAAAGCATTGTATAAATCGGATCTTACGGTCTTTTGCTTTTCGGATATAAACGTATAGGAAAGAGAGAAAGCATCCGATTTTGCAGTTCCTCGCTATCTATCGATCGAGCCAACGAATGAACGAACACCTGCATATAGAAATCAAATCCCCGAGGTATCTCCGCGGCAGCAGGTTGCCCCGCGGAATTCGTCGATGTCATCCGGAATGAAGGGGAGAGGGGAAACACGAAAGAGAGAGAGAGAGAGAGAGAGAGAGAGAGAACGCCAGTGAGTAGAGCAGGAGGTACAGCTTCCACCCCTATCCTTCGACTTCTCTATGTGGAGGTACCACGAGGGAAAAAGGGGCGGGTTCATTTGAAAATACCAGAGTCGTCGCCGGTGTTGCGCAGCGCACGGCGGTCCATCAATGCTGCGGAACGCGGGATTTTGATCGTGAATTCGGTTACCTCCCCGGCGTTATAAATAAGGCGATGGTGGTCCTCGTGGAGGCTGGTCTCTCTCTCTCTCCCCCACTTCCTCCTTATGTTCGACTCGGTCTCCCCCGCTTTACTCCTTTCTTTTCCTCTTTCTCTCTTCCGCACCGCTCGGCTATGGCCGGTGTCATCAATTAACGAGCACCTTCTGGCCCCATTGAATAATAAACAAGAATAAAGAGATGAAAGAGGGGACAAAAGTGGACATAGAGAGGGAAAGGAAGGGGAAAGCGACGGGGGACTCGGTCAGTGCATTGTTCGTAGTATCATTCTTTTCTATCTTATTCCTGCGGATCCTTAAGTTATCCCTCTCTCTTCTTCATCTCCCTTCCCTCTGAATTCACCTTCATGTATGGTCGCGCAAAATCTTCTCGCTTCTGTCTTTATTTCTGTTTTCTCTCCTCGTCTCTCTTTCTTCTATCATCCTCGCCCTCCCATCCTTCGCCACCTTCACTCATTCTCTCTCTCTCTCCCCCTCTCTCTCTCTCTCTCTCTCTCCTCCTCTCTCTTCCCTTCCCTTCCCTTTCCCTTTCTCTTTCCTTTCCTTTCCCTCTTTTACCCGTACCTTTCCTTCCTTACCT
>NW_012130073.1:1299155-1304337 GCF_000143395.1 Atta cephalotes
CCGCCTTTCGTCCTTTCCCTACTCGTCCCTCCTTCCCGTCCGGGGCGTCCACTTGTGTGCGAGTAGTCGTATCTCTCTTGTCCTCCCTTCCTTCCATCCTCCTACTGATTGGTAGAACTTACTTCTCTTCTCTCTCTCTCTCTCTCTCTCTCTCTCTCTCCCGCACGTTTTGTTTTATCGAGGATCGCTCGTTTTGCCTCGTTTGGACATTATGGCAGGGGGAGGGAAAAAAAGGAGGGATTCCCCGAGCCGTAAAAGCGCGGCTTTAATACGGGTCTGGCGTCATGCGGTCTAGCTATGCGGCCATGCCGTTACCAGCCTTAAAAAGGAAGCGTCGCGAAACGTGGAGCAATTATACATGAAGATACGAGGTGGCCGATATCCGAATCACATCAGCTGTCGATGTCAAAAACTTCTAGGCGATGTTAAGATTGTCACGGAAATCTTCTTTAGATAGTAAAAGGACAATTTGTAATTTTTTCAGATATTTGTTAATAAGACTTTACCAGACTTGATATAAATTCTGGGAAGCATTTAATATAATTTAATATATTTTTATATAATATACATATACTCTCAATTATGGAGTGAGGAAAGAGGAAGAGAAGAAATCGAATGATTGGTTCGTTTAATAATAATAATAATAATAATAATAATAAACGACAATGATAAATAAATTAAAACTCTATATATGTTGCGTATTTGAGATGAAAATCAAAATTAAGCTCAAACATCTCGATCATTAATAGTGTTTCATCAAGACAAGATTTCTTGTCTTAAAGAGCATTTTTTTATCTTGTCTTGATTTTCAAGATTAGAAATTTCATTTTTCTTGTCTTAATGTTCTTCATATTGTATTTCTTGTCTTGAATCTTGAATTTCTTGAAATTTCTTGATTTTTTAAGCAGGGCCCCTTGTGTGTTAAGCAGGGACTCTTTGACTATGTCACGTAAGAAATAACAAGAAAACATAGGTACAAATTGAATGACGAGTCGTCTCGTAGTTTACTATGTTTAAATTCATGGTTTAAAAGTGTGCCTACAATGTCTATTATGCAAATCTATTAAAGATTAAAAATATTTTTCAAATTATCATTTTTAATATCATAAGATTACTATCAAATATAACTATTTCAGATTATTAGATTTCTAAGATTATTAGGTATAATTCTTATTATTATAATTACTATATATTTTGATTATTCCTGATTTAATTGATACTATTAGTAGAAGTACGCAAATGTTTATACATAATATACTTTTGCAAGTAATCTCGCAATATTAATTTTATATATATTCCTTTACATAAACGTAAAGATTAATATCGGATACAACAAGGATGTATCGATGAATATAATTTAATTTGATTTGATCAGGGACTTCACTTTTCGATTTACACTCTGCTCATATGCTATTTTACTATTTAGTGAAAATGTATGAATATATATTTCTATATTATATAACCTGTTATAAGTACCAATAAATATAAATGTTGAAACCTAACTTATTCAAAATTTTTATTATTCAAAATCAGAAATAAAATAATATAATATTAAAATAATAAAGTATTAAAAATAAAAACTATCACTTTCAAGAAATTTCTTGACTTAATGTCAAGAAATCTTTGTCTTGATAACAATTTCTTATCTTATCTTGAAATCAATTTCTAATTTCTTATTTTGATCTTGTCTTGATTCAAGACAAAATCAAGACAAGATTTCTTGAATTTCTTGATCTTGATGAAATACCAATCATTAATACTCCCGACACGCGGTTTCTTCACGTGTAGAGCCAGCTGGATAACAAAATCGATTTAGGAGGAAACGCCATGGACATCGATAGTCCTCGCTCGCCGGCGGCAAGGAGAGGATAGCGTCGTGTACGTCTGATAACGATCTCCCTGCAGGACGATCATTTACAATTGCAGCCACCCACTCTCGCGGCCCGGGTCGTGCTTCAATTTTTGTCGCTGTACTTGCTGCCGATGAGAGTGTAAAGATTGGGGCTTGTATATCGGAGCGCGACGAGGCAGGCGGAGGGGGGGGGAGGAGGAGGGGGGGAGGGCAGGCAGTCCCCCTGCTCGCGCGGGGTTCCATGATCGTAAAATAGCCCGGAGGACGAGCGAGCGAGCGAGCGGGTAGTGTTAAAGAGGCGCTCGGCGGAGGATCGTTTACCTAATAATAGCAATAATATGTAAATGCGATGCGTATCGAGCCGCCATCGAAAGAAGGGGCCGCGCACTACGACGCCATTGTTTGCAAATCCTTGGTCGAGATCGAGCGATCCGGCGAATAGGCTCCTCTCAGCCGCTCACGATTTTCTTTTGCACGTGAATCGAATCCTCGTTCGGCATTGCGTGCGAGCGTAATCGCCACGCGCGGGATATAATGTCTGCGAATGCACGGCATTAAAGAAATAACTAATTGAGAATAATACCAGATAGTGTTCTATTGACTATACGCATTAAATAAAATATTTAAAAATTGTGTATATTTTGAGATGAAGTAGGTTTGGAAGATTAGCATACCTACCCACGGAACAGTTTTATTAAAAGATGTAAAAACTTAAATAGTTACAGATCTGAAAATAATTTTGTTGGGCCATTAAACTAATGTAGAATGATCAAAATTTTGATTTTGCTAAGCTTGTCAAATTTTTTTTGCAATATTGTTCATCATGCTTGAGTGTTAATTTTGATAGACCAACAAAATTATTTTCAGATCTGTATAGCTAAATTTTTAAATATTTTAAACAAAACTGTTTTTTAGATATTTTAAACAAAACTGTAATTTTTTTACATTTTCACCTTTTCAATTAATTATTTAATCTAATTAAATGTAAAATACATTTGTGTAATACACAATATATTTGTAATTTAGTAAGAAAGAGAAATATTGGAAGAATTCGAAGATTAAAAACACTTAAGATGTGCATTTTAGGTTAAAAGTTTGAAGAGGAAACACTTTTGAAAAATTGGAATTTTTGGAATTATTTATTCAAAAGTTTTGTGTAAATTTTAATAACGTTATAGGATATACAGTATTATTGTTAAAAAACACATTATTATGGATTTTTAAATAATGTTAAAATTTTTAACAATATTAATACAATATTTGAAAATTGATCGAATCTCAGAGAAATGTTCAACATAATAAACAAAGATCATTCACACAAACATATTTTACATTGTTTGAACTAAAAATTGTAAAAGTCACATAAAAATATGATTAGACATCAAAACCTACTTTAATCGAAATATGACCTTCGTTTATTTGTGTCATCAATTTTTAACGAGTGTTTCCAACATTTGGCTTAAAATGTATTTTAAAATGACATATGTTATTCTTTACTGCTTGATCCTATAATATGTACAGTTGTAATACATGATTATCAGATATATTTATAGATTACATGTTAAAGACACGTTAAGATCGCGCTTCAAGATAGTATATTTTAAAGGGTTACAGAAGATATATACATATATATATATATATACATACATATATATATATATATATATATATATATAAATATATAAAACATATATAGCATGATAACTTGATTGGATCTCGTCACGCTCGAGAATACGCGCGGTTTGATCATTACGTATTCACGTTATAAGCGCGCGAACGAAATGTAATTCTGTACTACGACGCGGGATGGAACTTTTCAAAGTTCGTCCTGAATGGATTAATGAACCGAGTGACACGGGATCTTTCCTCCCTCTCTGTCTCTCTTTTTCTCTTTGATTGGAGCAACACTTATGGAATCTGACCAGTCATCTTTACCTTCGTTTGTCGTCGTTCTGAAGCAACGAGCCGCGTCCTGACCTTTCTCTCTTCCTCCTTTTTTTCGATGTCAATTCTCTCATCGGTTCTCCCGATACATTCAAATTTCCTCTATCATCGAATGAGGTTGCTTTTCGAGATTGTTAATGTATTCACGTTATCGCTGCTTAATACAAGTTACAAACTGTATACTTGTGTTTATCGATGTCATTATATTCTATATACGTAACCGATAATTTACAACTAAAGCTTAATGTACGAATCATGTAAAGAATTTTAACATGAATTTTTGATCAGTAAGATTTAATATATGTTTCATAGCGTAATACAAGTTAATGTTGTAATATTTTTATCATAAAATGTCATAGTAATAATTTAGCACATTTTTTTTAACTATCGGTTCTAGCTAATTACGAAGTCGACAGCAGGATCATGTTAGGGAGAAAAGAGAAGGAGTCTCTACTATATCTTATGCGGAATAAAACTTGGAGCCGGTAAATTCTCGCGATATTACTTTCTTTAGGTGCATTCAATCAATGTCCGCCAATGTGAAAAATGTATTTCGAATCGGAGAAAGCAAAAGGACCGGCGAAACTCGGAAAATTTCATAGATCATTGGCCGTCGCCGAATGCAACAGAGAAGTTATCGCGAATTCCTCCTTAAAAGATTTCTTTTAAGTCTAGCACACTCACGAAACAAATCACAGCTTTTATACTGGCAGAAAAATTGTACATTATTTTTACGTTCTTCGAAACAATTCTCAGTTGATGATTTTATTCCCATCCGCTTTTGTAGAATTTGAAAATTATATATGGAGACGCACGTCGCGTATTTTCTGTTTAGCGCTAAACAGCATAAATGTATTGGACGACGCAAAACGCAAAAAAGCAATGTGTACGGGAGTATTTGCGCGGCGGTTCGCTGGTGGTGGTCGTGAGCAAAAATACGGGTAGGTGAAAGGACGTAAAAGGGAAGCGCGCGAAAGAAAGCGTACGAGAAAGGAGCCGAGGATCCTTTGCCCTGATATCGTTGCGGCTCATCTTCTTCATATCTTTTTCTCTCTTTCTCGTCGCGATTATACAATCGACGTTAGTCCTCTTCCCTTCCACGCGTATATACGCACACAGACAGAGATAGGGCCACACAGGCGTATGTAACAAGAACGACATACCTCGCGTGCGACGTGTGTGCTCTCATAGTGACAATGTAAGTGGAATCTTCGGCGAACGTCGGCCACCATCGCCGGTCGACTCGATTCGACAAGGGAGAGGATGACATTTATCTCGCGGGGATTGGGGTCCAGTATATGGGAGGGGGGGGGGTAGGGATGTTGCTGTGTGTGTGTGTGTGTGTGTGTGTGTGTGTGTGTGTGTGTGTGTGTGTGTAGAGAGAGT
>NW_012130073.1:1306470-1310984 GCF_000143395.1 Atta cephalotes
AGAGAGAGAGAGAAGANAAAGAAAGAGAGAGAGAGAGAGAGAGAATATGAAAAGGTGTCGTTGATCGCTATTTTAGAAAATAGTGAGTTTTCTTCTTCTTTCTTAGATTTAAAAAAAATCAATAATATGAATTTTTTATTTATATTAGATACTAATTATATTCAAGAAGTATTCTTGATCACGTATCCTATCGTGTTTCAACGTAAAACTATAAGTTTATTAAAGTAGTCAAAATGATTAATTTGTAATTATTCGTTAAATTTATAAAGATGCATTTTTGAGATTTTTTGTGAATTTTGTTACGATATGTAAACGATTAAATTAAAATCAATCTATTACTTTCTGCTCTCATTTTTTTTAAAAGATATGTATTAACAATATATATATCACTTTTCATTACTTCAAAAATAAATTTAAAAAATAATTTTTTTAGTTATTATTTTAAATAAGTTAAAAAACGTATTATTCATCAAAAATGAATTAATTAAAAATTATTAAAATCGTCACATATCTCAAAAATAGTAGTTTTTCAGGGATTGTGAAACGAAATGATGAAAATAATAATTTAACACTTGATCACATTAAAAATATTTTTTTCGCCGACATTATTTCATTAATAATTTTCTGTTGATAATTTTCTCTCGAGTTGAAGAATTATATTGTAATTTTTCCTTTTTCTGAGAAATTTAATTGTTTTAGTTGTGTCATTCTTTTGAAGTAAGTGGAGCGATATGTATACATTCAAATAATAGAATTTGATATACGATAATCGTTAGCAATTAATTCTACTTAATTAAAATAAAATTGAGTTTGAGAAAAAAAAATTTAATATTAATTTAGAAATGCATAAACGACGAGAGGATTAATTGAAGACATTGTATGTTACGACGAGATTGTGCAGATTTATATAAATTTAAAATAATATCGATTTTTTTCATATTTTCATTTCATTTCGAGTCGGCGGCAGCTGTTCGACAACTAAAACGACTTAGAACTTAAAACTTGGCCGTTCCCGAAAAGTATCTTTATCTCGGGACAGTCGGGACGACCGCTGGCTGGCGCGGATACGTGAATCAGGGGATTTATTATTTAGCCGGACATATTTAGCGGCGCACGTAGTAGACAAGGACGTATCCTTCCTTCACGAGCTGTGTGCTCGCTTCGGCACGTACGTATATACTACACGAACGGCACTCGGATGCAGCGGATGGCACGTGCATTATGCACCGGCAGACTCAGTGGAGCCGAGTCGGCGACTCGTGCGCCTGCATGTATGCACTTGGCTGTATGCACTTGTCGCTGCTTATCCTCATTAGTCACGTGTAGAGTGAAGATAAGGAAAATTCACTTCCAACTTATAATTCGATTGTGTGGAAGATACTCTACACTTTGAGAAAAAGATATAGTGGTAGCAACTATGAAAGTGACAACTATGCAAGTATTATGCAGAATTCATGTACTTGAACAAACTATTATACTAGGTTGGCAAGAAAGTAATTGCGTTTTTTTAAAAGACATCTATCAGTAAAAACCGCAATTACTTTCTTACCAATATAAATATATCTTGATAGAGTAAAGTTTCAGCTTTAAGAATCTCTTTTTTAAATTGCAGTACGACAATTTTTAACGAAGAGTTACGAGTAATTAAAGTCAAAATGATTCTTTTATTTAATCCGCGATAACAGTAACCAAAAATCGTAGGAATATTAAAAAAAATAAAAAAAAGAAAGAGAGATTTGTAGGGAAATTATCAAGCTTTCATAGATAATCGAAAATTTTCCGTCTTTTTCGTAGTTTTTGATATGTAAAAATTACCAAACTCATATAAACTTAAAAAAATGTGGTAAGCTTTTAAAACTAGACATTTCAAGCTTTAAAACCCTTCTTTTAAATTTAAATTTCATTCATTATTGACGAAGATATTTGTATATACAACTTTGAGCTAAAAAAACGCAATTACTTCCTTGCCAACCTAATATTTTGTAGTTACTGCAATTATGTGAGTTTAAATTAATTTAAATATAATCAATAGTTTTGACTATGTATTATTGGTTTATTTAACTACATTAATCTCATCAATCACAACTATGAAAATAATTACAATTAATTACAATTACAATTAATTTTTGAAGTGAAATACAGAATGGAAATAAATCTCCTACTTAATCGCGAAAAGCATGTTTTCTTTTTCACAGCGATTGATAGAGAAAGTTTTTTTTTCTATACTTTATAACTTCATGATATCAATCGTCTAAAAATTTTCGCTTTGAGTCCAAATCATCCGTTGCTTAGTCGAGGATTAATTCTACATATAAAACCTATTTGTTTATCTTTATAATTGCTATCACTATATTTTTCTCTGAATGTATCGTGCAGTAAAAAAACTTTTAATTTCAATTTTGAAAGTAACGAAAGCGCTATTAGTGATCCTTATTATATTATATATCTTTAATATAGAGTGTAAAAAGTTTCTTCGAAACAATCAATTCAGTTTTGAAATTAAATTTTATAATTTAGTATATTGAATTAATTTCTACGTTATCTCACATTCTCTAATAATTTGTTGAAACGATGCTATCGTGTTTTTAATATTGTAAAAATGATAGGATCGATAGGCGACTGGTATATTATCGATTACGATTCTTTTGCGATAGTATACTTTTTTTAGTTTAATAGTCTCACTCCTTTTGCAGTATGTCGTAGTTCGCACGCAACGAATATGTGAATCATTACAGTAATGCGAATTTATGTAAGGCAATATGATTGATAGTTTGTAAAATCGTGCAGAAAAGAAAAAATAGAGCGAAGCAACAATGCTGTATCATTACGCGCATCGCGTGTATTGCAAAGCTAAAGGGTGAATTTTAAAGAGACTCTTTCTTGGAGCGACTTGCTGCTTTTTCATCGCGTTTGCCTGGCGTTTCCCGGAAAGAATGGATTAATACGCAAGTAACAAGGCTTGTTATTGTTGCATGAAAAACTATATTTCAACTGTTATCTAGTATACAACCCTATATTCTAGCATACATCTGTAAATCCGTAGTGTTTACATCGTGTGCAAAATATTGCACACGCCATGCTGTTCTTTTTAAGGAGTTCTCTTCCTCGATTCAAATCTTCTTTATCGAAATAACAGAACTTTCTCTTTTTTTCCGTGCAAAAAGTAAAATTTAAATAAATGAAGAAAACTTCTCCATTTTTCTTATACACAGAGAAGATATAGTACAGATCTATTTTTGGTTGAACCAAGAGGTTGAAATATAAGGACATTATTGTTTGTCACTTCACAATTTTCCAATAATTATGTTCAACCATGTTCTATTATCAAACAATAAGTGGCTTCAACGATAGATGTTTAGTGATTAATTGACTTGTTTGATATAGCAACCTTGCGTTTGTATTTACATGTAGTTCTACGAAGACAGTATTGAAGCAAAGACAATATCGATGCACTAAAGGGCGTGTCAGTGAGGGATAGTAATTTTTTTTTTGTTATGAAATTAAAGTGTTTTGACAATTTTTGTAACTAATCATACATAATCATATTATGCAATGATTTAATTCATTTTTATCATTTTTTAATTAAATAAGAAATATAATTTTTTTTAGAAAAAAAAACGTTATTTTCCTATTTAATAAATATATTTAATAAATATATTTGTATCTTAAATAGGAAGATAATTACTTTCCTTTCCGAAAAATAGTATTTTTTTTATATATAAAACATAAAAACTTCAAAAATTTGATACAGAGATCGTTAGATTTTGGTGCGATGTGTAGTTGATACTTGCATCTCTTTCTTTACAGTTAAGCCAATCTTTAATTACGACAGAAAGAAAGGAATGTTACATCACGAACAAGAAACATACCCTTTTTATAGCTACAGAAAGGAAGAATGTGAAACCGCCCCTTTTCTAGTGCGCATCACTCCTGGAAAGAGTTAATGAGTAATTAACAGAGCGCAAACTCGCGCCGGCGCGGAGCGGCACCTCATCGAGCGGTCTGAGAATAATCCCTCGGGCACCGCCTCTCGTCCTCGTAATTACTGGTCATAACAGAGACCGAAAGACAGAGCGAGATCCTGGGTCGGGTCGAGTCGGTTTCCCGAGAGGGTGAACGAGGCGGTGCCGATACGGCTTTTCCGCTCGGCGCGCGAGAACTCGCGCCTGCGCCTGCTGTTAATTACACGGGAGAGGGTTGCCAATCAGAGGAAAAGTCACTCTTTGCGCAACCGCGCTAATGATAATTACTGACCAATTGGGCCGACACCACCGCGCCGTCGCGGACCAATCGTAGGATGCTGTCTAGAAAGAAAGGAAAAGCAAAAGAGAACGAGAAAGCAGAGTGGCTAGAGGGTGGCTCGAAGGTGGTCGATCGCACAGAACGTTATCTCAAACGTTGCAGAAAATTGCAAACAAGTTAAATAATGTCGTAAGAAATTTAAGAAATTGTAGGAAATATACGATTATTGATATGTAGTTGTGAAGACTGCGATATAACATATATATATATAT
>NW_012130073.1:1313211-1316954 GCF_000143395.1 Atta cephalotes
ATTTAAATTTCATAAGTTTTAATTTTATTTTTAATTTTACATAAAATCTTTACTCTTGTTAAATTTTAATTTTTAATTCTTTAATTTTACATTAATTTCATTTTCTTGTCCTTAAAACTAACAAGAAAGTTCTTGGACAATATATCCATCTTGATTATGATCCATCTTGATTATGATCCATCTTGAATTTTATCATGGATTTTATTTTCTCGTTTTTAAATACAAACTGATGAGGACTAAGTCAGTCGAAACGTTCTTGGAAGTCCCTTGAAAGGTGCATTGTCATGAAAAGTATTAAGTACTAGTATTAATTTATGATTTTTAAGTTTAAAATCTAAACTAGTTTTAATTTATGATCGATTGTTTGCTCTATCAAGTTACTTTTTTTTACAATCATTATTGCGTAGCAAAATAGAACTACAGATGATATTTAAGATATAATTGCACTCTGTAATAAATTTTTTATAATAAGAAATATATATATAATATATTTTTAAACTGTGTGTTCAATTCAATTCGCTTTTTTTTATGAACAAATTATATTAAAGACAGTTTCGCTGAATTGCACGTCTGTCGAGTTGTGCTGTGTTTAAATACTGTCACTTTTGTTTTAACGCTATAATACGATTTTTATTGCCGATAACGAGGTCGATGCATCAAGAAAAGTGCATATTGCGCTATCTAACGAGTAACGAAATAGAATATAACACTTCGCGTTTCGCTCTTACTGTCGCCCACCTCCCGATAATTTCTTCCTGGTAACATATGTGTTACGAGCGCGGCGACCTGTTTCCGGAAAATTACTAGTTCGACTTCGACTACCAATAAATTAGGAAAAAAAAAGAAGAAAGCTCGGTCCCCGCGCATTATTATCCCGTGTGTCTTTTCGCTCATTAAAATCGAATTTACTTCGTAGCGCTTGAATGCGCCATACGTGACCGCTCGTTTGTCTCGTTACGTGACAGATACGAACTACTGTGATATGAGAATAATGTACTGAACACAGTGAGAAAAACCTTTCACGTTCGAAGTAGGTATAGATATCCGAGGATAAGTAATAATTATCTTAAAAATTATATTACTTTCCTACTTTTCAATTGTAATAAAAAAAGACTTGCTTCTTATTTACACGGAACGAATGATTTTTTGTTATTAAGTATTTAAAAATTTAGCCAGATATATATATCTGCAGATAATTTAATTAGACCATTCAAATAATTATGTAGGGCGCTCAAATTGTTTGCTAAAATGTTAAAACTTTTTGTAGCATTGTTTATTATGCTTAAATGTCCAACATTATTTTAGTCCAACATAGTTATTTTCAAATCACTAACTAAAGTTTTAGATATACTTTAACAAAATTGTTCTTTTCGTGCATTTATTGACTTAAAAACATTCTTAAAAAAATAAAGCTAAAAATTTTTATGTATTTCACGATAAATAATAATAAACGATTTCTTACAAAGAAATATGTGATTATTACATTAAAATTGTTTAATGTTAAACAGAAAAAAAATAGTTTGTACATGGAACTAAATACCTTTTTCAATCTTCGCAACATTTTCAATGTTTTAAAAAGTAACAGAATGTACGGAATTTATTCGTTGTTTTATATACTACGAAAAATTGCTTTTACACACACATACTTATTATTTTTCCTGCAATTCACTTTGGATATTGAAATTTCCTACGGCGGTCTGAACACCGAGTTAATGATTTTCAAAGTAACCGTGACGAGTAAAACCTGTCGCAATCGCGCGCGTATAATTCCTGATGATGGAGTCTTTAATTGTTCTGCACCTACTTCATTATCATATAAATTCCTGTGTTTACTTTCCGTGCGATCGCTGTTTGATGTACCGACCACCGGTTGATTTGCATAAAACTTATATTTAACATGGAGTAAACGAATATGGGAGAAGTATATGTCTTTAGATTCAACTTATGATATGAGAAATTAACTGTCAGAATTTCCATGACAGAAACTCTTGATATTAACATTTTATGATGTTTTATCTTGCACAATATCAATTAATAACGTGTATCATTTTATTGTTATCAAACAAGCTTAAAATTTTTGGAAATGAACATCTTTTTTGTAATATCGAAGTTATAAGTATTAAGCATTCTTATGCAATTATTATGCATTCTTGAGATTCAATAAATCTATAATTTTTGTTATAAAACTTCTATATGAAAGTATTCAAATAGAAAAATTTTTGACATTTCAGAAGTGCCATTTTCGGTTGCCAAATATATATATTTATTGATAAAACTATACATATTGTTATTAATATTAATATTATAGCAATAATTATTAAGGATGCAATGGATTGTAAAATTACTGGATATCGGATATCCGATAATTTCTTCGAGTTATTCGACCGGATTCCGAGAAAATATCTTCTAAAAAAAAAAAGTCTATAGAGAAAAAGATTGTAATTTTGTGACAATGTATAAGATATTATAGCATCATAAATATGCATACTTATTTCTGGAATATTTGCATAAGAAAAAATTAACAATTTAATGATCTCAAATTTCAATCGGATACTTCCTCGGATAATAATGATATCCGACTATCGGATAGTAAAAAAGTGCCTGATATTTTCCGGATTCTTAATAATTATATGCATTCTTAATAATTATAGTAACATGTGATTATAGTTACAAAAATTATAGTTACCAAAAATTTTTCTCTCAGCGAATATATGATTATCCCCAAAAACAACTATAATTTTATAGCCGTAATTTTATAATTAGTTTTCGGAAACAGCCATATGTTTTTTTATAGAATTATACATATAATTATTTTTACTAATATTATAAGTAGTAACTATAATAATGGAGCTCCTAATATTTTACCAAAATTTATAGTCACAAATTTATAGTCGAACACTTTCTTTTAGTATATTAAAAAAAAAGTCAAAATTATAAAAAGAAAGTAATGATTTTTTAAAAAATCATATGAGAAATCATTAATACTCATAATTTAGTAAATATCTTTGTCGAGTGATTGTTGATTAGTGAAGCCATCGCTGAGAGGAACGGATCATTTGTATGTAGAGATAAGAAGTCGAGGGTCCAGTCGCCCTTTAGAAGTCAGGTTCATATAAGAGGGGAGGCTGAAGAGGAGATAGGAAGGTAACAGGTGGTGCGCGGAACTAAATACCCCCTTCTCTCACCGGCTCGGTCGATCGCCCCCACCATCGAGGGACTCTCATCGGTTCCATACAGGTTGAGGGCTTAAGACAAAAACTAGCTACTAAGTTCTGTCTGTAGCCGCAGTTACCTGATAATCCGCCTCGCGTCCTCCGCTTCTCCCGCTTGACTCGATCGCGCTAGAATCTCAGCGCGTCATTTTCTCCTCTTCATTTTCTTTTCATGAGTCGGCTACCGAATGATTAACCCTTTGACTGGCGCTATCAATCTATCCGTTCCGCTAATTCGCGATGATTTTCTTCATACCATGTTGATATCAGAATGTTTTATTGTTCAACAGTTCAATTATGAACCAGAAGCTCTGTTTTTCTTCATTTTACAATCACAAACCATAACTTACGGCGTATATTATACAAAAATAATAATAATAATAATAATAATAACAATAATAATAATAATAATTCGTTACACATTATCCAGTAACAAAAACACTTTTTTACTTTCTTGATCCGTTTCTTATAACAAAACTTGGATTAAAAAAAGAAGATATATATATATATATATATATATATATATATATA
>NW_012130073.1:1316974-1330695 GCF_000143395.1 Atta cephalotes
TACCCCTCCGCCCCCTAGAATTCTATTCGCGAGCTCACGAAGGCACACCTGCGCGTTCGCCAATCCGGCGAAAATTGCGCGCAATTTGTGCGAAAATAAAATCAAAATGTAAACGGGCACGACGATTCGAAAAGGTAGCCTGTTCCACGAGGAGAGAGAGAGGGAGAGAGAGAGAAAGACATCTCCCCCCTCTTCTTTTCGTTCTCGCCAGCGCAGGGCGGATACACGCTTCGAGTGGCTAATTTTCTTCCTTCTCTTCGCTAGCCTCCCCCCCCCCTCTTCCCCTCACCCTTGCCGTGTTCCCGCCACCACATGATTTCCCGTCTTCCTCTCATAGTATATCTCTTCTCTGTTGCCGAGGACGAAACGACCAAGCGCTTTGATGGAGGACATCTCGCCGCTAATTATGATTAATTTGTGAGACGAGCGAGCGAGGACCTCGAACCCGCGGCAGCTACCGGGGGCGCAAGGGATCAGGGGAATGCAGAGGAAGGGGGAGAAAGGACCGGGAGAGAGGACGTAATTAATATTCTCAGCGGGACGGCGTTGCAACGTCACGTGAACGTCACCCAGGTGACTCTGTCGACGATTTCCCCGATACGAGTCCCGAGAGAGCTTTCTTTCGGTCCACTCGTTCAATCGTACGCACGGCAACGCTTTGCGCCGCGTAATTACGTGTTCGATGTAATTGCGCGATGATTATTCACGACTGGTTATCCCGCGCGCCTTTAATGCACGCGTTATTAGATGCGAGCGAAGGCGCGAAGTCACGGGACGAACGCACGGTTATTCCAAATGCAAGAATCACGCGCGGTGCGTTTAACTTCATATAAGTAAAATTCTTTGTACCGTGGATTCTCAAATCTGCGAATGGACAAGTTGGCATCGAACTCCTCAAGGATTTTTATAAATAAAATTCGGTAAACATTGTAAAACACATATATGAAAAAATGATGTAAAGTATTAGCTGATAACATCTAAGTAAAAATAACTAATTTTCTGCAATGATGGACTAATGCATGACAAATTGCATTCTCTCGTTTTAATTAATTGTCTTATTTGTTTCACTAATACTGTAATGAATTAACAAGATTATTTTCAAGTATATTAAAATATTAAGATTTTTTTATTTTATACAATACATTTCCATATATTTCTATTAGAGCACAGAAAATGCTTAAAAAAAAAAAAAGCTATTAATTCCTTCGAAAAGAATTTTTAATCCAAGTTATTCTAAATTTTATCGCTACTCTCTAAATCTGAATCAGTGGATAGTCATTAATTACCAAGTGGCATACTTTGCACTGATAATCAGTTCAACTAAAAAAAAAAAAGAATATTTATATAACTAAACTTATAACTACTGATATTTGCACGTTAATTTCAATCTTCCAATCTTCATTGAATTTAAGCACTAAAACAAGGTTAATTAGATCACATCATAAAGATTAGTTAGGTTAGGGATCTCATATTTCATTCACTGATTACCAGTGGCATACTTGGCATTGATTACTAGTGGCATACTTGGTACTGATATCAGTGATTATCCACTGATTCAAATTTAGATAGTAAATTTTATTATTATATTACATAAAATTTGAAATTGCGATTTACAGTAATCTATAATTCTTTCATTAGTTTAAAAATATGTTTCCCTAATTTCACTAATAATTAATTTTTTCATTCCTCGTTATGCTTTGAATCTGATGTTTCGTGGATTTTTTTTCTAAGTATGAATTTTTTATTCATATAAATGTATGTATTTATACTTATAAAACGTATTCAAATAAAACTACTTCTTCTGAATGAGTTAATATAAGGCACGCGATATAATCTCGCGATGGTTATCCACAACAATGATCTCATTTGTTATTTAGTTTAATACACATACATAGCGTTATAGTAAACAAGCGAAAGCGTCTCTGTAATACGACTATAAGAGATTGCGATTTACTCAAATCTTAAATAGCGTATTTTATTTAATAGTAATTAAATATACCATTTATAACCAATATCCTCGACTCCTAAATCTCATTAATTTCAAGCTGCGATTTTAAAAATTACAAATCTTCAATTTTATAAACATTTATATTTAAATTGAGCTTACAACGATCATATCTTTTATATCATTATTATTTTATGCAATTATGTTACGATTCGTGAATCGGTATAAAAGAAAAAAAAGAAGAATATATGTTCGATCTAATAAAAATAAAGTTACTAACTCTGACTGAATTCAATATAGTTGCGCGATCATTATTCATAATTGGCCAGCTCCTTTCTTTAATGCTTGCATTGTTAGATAATAGCGTTACTTGGATTTATAAGAGAATGCAATATCGTGAGGATTCCGCACGATGAAAGGGTAGTTATGATTAGATTAGGCATGTTAAGAACATTGCGGAAATTAAAATTTCAAACAGATGTACGTTACAAAACTGGACGGATATTGTCGGCGATATTATTATAGTTTTTATAATCTTATTTCGATTTCTTACAATCCCGCTATATACCATAATTACACGCTTGATATAATTGCAAGCAATTACTGCTAATTACTGTTTAATATGAATTAAATTGTTCTGACGTCACGCGGCGAAGGTTTGATCATTTTTCGAATCGCGTGTGACTGTAATTATGGGTCGAACATAATTACGAATAATTATCGGTAATTATTTAGTAATCCGAGGTCGATTGTCGCTCGACGGAATTGAAAAACCATTTATAAACTTCTGACATGGAAATTCTTTATAATCGCCGATTTTGCGAAATTATATTCTGGGTTCAATAGGTACTGTGGTACAAAGTATAATTATCAAGAATAATTTCGAGGAACGTGATCCACTAATTAAAATGTCAAGGTGAAAGTTCACATAAAAAGAGTTTTTCTTAAGAGTAGGTAATATAATATATATATATATATATGAACAAAGCGACACGGAAAAAATGATTTGCTGAAATATTTAAAAATTTCACGTACTGTAAAAAGTATTATCAAATTTAATATACCTTTAAATTACACAAGTTAAATTTAATGTATTTGTAACTGAAAAGTATATTTGTGTACTAAGACTAACTGTAATTTAGTTTTTAAATAAACCATTCATTACTTTTCAGTTATCTTATAGCCACAAGCTTCCTTTACGTGTTACTTAAATAATGAAATTGTTAACAGTATAAATACAGACTTGAAGTTTATTAGACTATCAAAATATAGGACATTCAAGCATGATATGTGTAAAAAGTTTTGACATTCTAGTAACTACAAGTTTGAGCGTCTTACGTAATTATTTTAATGATCCAATAAAATTATTTTCAAGTCTGTATCTAACTAAATTGTTCAATTGTTTCACTTCAGCAAAATCATTCTTTTTTTCATGTATAGACAATAATTTTATATAATATTAAAAATCATTTTAAATACCGCGACGTGAACAACATAAACAATTAAGAATAAAATTTAAGTGGTCAAGTTAGATCTTACTACAATTTAAAAACAATCTAAAAACAATTTGTGTAAATTTTTATATATCACAATTCCAATCCTGTAAATTGTGCGGCAAAATTATTTTCAGTCTTGAAACGCAATCAGAATTAAAAATCAGTAATATCTTCAAATTAAAATTAATATAAATCTTATATCTTCTCGAAGTAAGCATCCCATTTTTACAACTGTGATATATATATAGGTTAATTACACGCACGCACATACCCACACACACACACACACACACACACATACACACACACACACACACGCGCGCGCGCGCGCGCGCATACATATGTATGAGCTATTTGTAGGTATGTTGAAATTGAGACTGAATTCGCATTCCGTACGAATACGCGTGACCGGCATTATTGGCTCGCAATGTGGTATATCGGTGATTATTACACCAATCAATTCGCGTCCGAAGGAAGGGAGGGTCTGTGATGGCGTGGCGAAAAGGTTTAATTACGTACGTCTTGGCGATGACGAAGACAAATACCTAAGTGTGATTGCCAGTAGTAAACTCGTCGAGTTTTCGATCAGCTGGTACCACCGTGACTAAAGTTCCTCGAGGTGCCGACCACGATGCCGCGCGAGACCGCTGCCTGTTACCGCTTGAACGTGATTGAGTTGCACCGAATTCAGAAAGATCGTTTTGTCATACCGACGATTCAATAAAAAAAATTGTCGTTTCTCTACTATTGAATTATTCTTCCATCGACTAGCAAACGTAAATTATTTCGCGCTATTATATGGCACAATGTCAATAATTAAACTTAAATTTATATTTCACTATATTTTCCATATCGAAGTTAATATTCTACTTTCATAAATATATATTTATATATATATATAATATCTACAATTTATATTCTATTAATTAAAATTAGTTACAGTTAATATAATTAATTTATACATTTTGAATATATTCTTCTATTCTTCTAATTATTTTACTGATCTAATTATACGATCTAATTATTCTTATTGCAAGTATTAAAAAATAATACTTTTGAAATACTATCCGTAAAGAAGCAGATTTTCTACGCACTCTCGAAAAGCTTATTAACCTTTGTTAACTGCAACCCATTCTTAAATTCGCATCCCGAAATATCTGGTGGCTTAAGGGCACTCCTCTTTAGGCAGGACTGTCGATCTTCTACGCTTTTACTCAGCAATCTGTCTCTCGAAGCCGACAGCGGTGGTGTCACGCCTAGTAGCCGCGGCTAGCCGCGCGCGCGTCGGCAGAAATTTTAATAAACGGTTCCTCGGGTTACCGATACCCGTATACATGCGTAAACACGCACGTACACGGCAAAGTGTTGGAGGTGTTGCCTGGTAGCCGGTAGGACGACGCGGCCAGGGGAGAGAGGTTAATCACCCACGCTGGATTTTAATAAACGGTTCGGGGGGCAAACAAAGCTGGCCATCAATAACCACGGCGCTGCCTCGCTCTCTCATTCTCTCATTTCTTCTCTTTTCCTCTATCCCAGCACCGGAGGCCCCCACAGCCCACCTCGCCGCCTGACCGACCCGCGGCCATGCCAGGGCCTTTGCCACCAGCTTGTCGAGTCTCGCAGCGGACAGCGAGATAGGCGGAGATTGTATCTCCGTGGTTATTAATTAACCGGCGAGAAGGGAAGGCCCCCTTTCATCACCTCGCAAACGATCTCGCCTTCAGCGAGAGGGCCCTCGGCCTTGCCCTAGCATGTAGATGGTATACAGTATATAGCTGCAGCTCGGGGACTTCTCGCTTCATATGAATACTCTGATCTTTATGCGTATACAAGAGGATCGTCATGTAGAATAGAAGTTATCAACTCTCTAAATCTGAATCAATGGATAGTCACTAATTACTCAATAGTATACTTGGCACTGATAATCAATAAAGTTCAATTAAAAAAGGAAGAATATTGAGCATTATATAATTAAAATACTAATATTTGCATGTTAATTTCAATACCATATTCCAATACCATATTCATTGAATTTATACACTAAAACAAGATTAGTTAGATCACATAACAAAAATCAGCTAGGTTAGAGATCTCACATTTTATTCACTAATTGCCACTACCAGTGACATACTTGGCACTAACATCAATGATTATTCACTGATTCAGATTTAGAGAGAAAATTGTAAATGTTATTAGCCATTACGGAGGTTCTGTAAATATCAAACGAGACGCGACATAATTCTTATTTGCATTATTTTACTATTCTACATCTCAGAGGAAAATAGATGGTACAGCGACTGTAAAGATGACAATTATATTCTACAAATCTGAATCAATGAATATTCACTGATTCTTCAGTGGCATACTTGGCACTGAAGGATAATCAGTGAAATTCAATTGAAAAAGAAAGGAAAGTAGTTTGAGTATTATATAATTAAAATAACAATAATTGCACGCGTCGAAATGCACGAACGACGCGAAATATTAATTAATGCGCTGTTATATTTTATTTGTTATTCAAAAAACTACGTAACAAAAAAATAAATCTCGTTGTTTCAGCAACTAGTATTACTCATTATCTTAAAAGAAAATTTCTATTTTTATCTTTGCATTGAGGAAATAACAGACGTATAGATAAGCTAAAAAAACTGGAGTACTTCTCACTATCATAATTATTTAAAAATATGTTTACTTGAATTTTATTCATAACAACGTGTAGAAAAGATAGAAGATTACGTTCTTTTAAGCAATACGTTGATGACATCTTCCTCATTATAGAATATGTAGAGGAAGTGAAATCAGAAACAGCACAATCCGCGCGTCGAGATATCTCGTGGAAAAATCAATACGAAACGGCATAATATAATAGGCACTTACCCGTTTATGGACGTTCGACTGATGAACCAGGATAACGCCGACCTGGCTAACGAATGCCAAGCCTGCAGGGGCAACGAGTCAGATCTCTCCGCGGATCTCACGAGGAAAATTTCGGCGGCTTTGTCGGGCTGGTCGGCATCGGGACCGGTACCAAGCGGCACCCACAAATCCAGTAGATCTTCTCTGATCTTGCTTTTGTCTACCCTGTACCACTGTAAAAATAAAAACGTAATTGTTCAATTCATTTTTGTATTTCAACAGAACTTTGTTTTTGCATTTAATATTCTATAATTAAATAAAATTAATAGCATGATTTTTGTGTAATTTTACACGAATACTTTTCGCTTTTATTTTAGTATTAATGGATAACAAGTTGATTAATAAAAAATAATTTTATATTATAGTAGTAGTAATAGATGTAAAATTACAAATTACAGCAATTACACAAAAAAATTATTTATAAAATAATTTACTAAATTACAAAAAACTTAATCTGTGATGAATTCTTAGGTTTACGTTTAAGATACTACTATATAATATCTTTATATATACATACAATATTTTTACATAATGTATCATATAAAAAATAGCAGGGAAATAAGAATTGATTTTCTCGGAATGTTGCGTAATCTTACAAGCAAAATTATTTGATTGCTAAAATCATCTTGCTGTACAAGGCAGATCAATTTGCGGGAATAAAATTTGTGAAGTTCCAAGTATATATTCCATTAGCGTCCCACCGGGCGGGCCGCCGAAAATGTATTTCTCGCTTCATTACGGCCGTGTATTATGGTATTAACGATACGTATATTCCTCGGTCGCGGATCAATTTTCCCCTCGAAACTCTCACACATTTCGAGAGTTTGCGTAATTACGCGCTGTTGGGTTTCTTCTTTCATTTTTTTTCTCCCTCGCATTCTCTCTTGCAAAACACACATATCGTCGACGAGAGGATACGCATCGCCAATATCAGTTCGAACGACGCCAAATTTCGACACATTAATGCGCGAAAAAAAAAAATAAAAACTTACGAAGTCTTATATTTCATTATGGCGCCGTATAACCGATGAACATACACTCGCATCCGTTGAACATTTTTCATTATCGAAGCCACGTATCGCGACATTAACGATTCTTTTCTCGCCTGCCGTGCCGTCCGTGTCCTCGTCCTCGTCCTCGAAGACTCGAGGAGAACCGCGAAACGCCACACAGTCCAAAAAGCAATTACGTTGACCGGTCGGCTGGTCCACCGGGCCTTGCGCTACACGACAGATATCCGATTTCACCGTCAGCTTCCGAGAATGAGAACCAATTACGCGGCCCCGGGGCATTAAGGAATCGATCTAATTTGCGCGCGCGTTCGGCGGCACGGCGCGGTGCGGAGCGGCGGCTCTTAATGGCGAGAGAGCCGACCGATGAAATTATACGAAAATGTAATCAAGGCGCTTTTTGTCTCGTTTCGCTTCGAGCGGGGCAGGGGCGTAATTAGGAATGCTTTTGCGCTTCGCGACGGGAGACACTTGTTGCTCCGCTCCGCTCCGCTTCTCTCCCGCTCCTTCATTTTCTTCTCGCCGCGTCTCTCTCTCTCTCTCTCTCTCTCTCTCTCTCTTCTCCTCTCTTTTTTTTCATTTCATCTTTCCTTCCTTCCGTCCTTTTCCAGTTCGCTATCTCCTATTCTCTCTCGAGTGTCTCTCCTTTTTCCGTTCCTTCTCATTGTAAATTTCTCTCCTTCTCCATCCTATACTCTCGCGTCCGACTCTCCGGTAGTTGAGAGCTCGAAAAAGGATGACGGAGCCGGCGGGGAAAAAAGCCAGGAGATGGAAGGACCTCGCCACAGAAGGAGAGTAATTAACACCGTGGTGCCCAGGTGCGCGGCCCTAAGAAGTCGTTTATGGATCGCCCGGTTGCCGCGGCCGCGTAGCCGGCCATCAATTAGATTCTCTAATTAAAACAGTCCGCTCTTCTCGCCGCGGCAGTGCATTAACTTGGCTCTACACCACACGAAGTCCCACCGATCGACTTTGTCATCGTCCACCGGGCGGAGGCGCGACGGATCGTCGCGTTTCTTGTTCCAAGGGCCGAGCCAGCTTGCCTGCATTCGATAAGATTCACGATATAACACCTCGATTTACTAACGGTATGAGAACTTTCGCAAAACGCGCTCTCATTCGATGCCGAATGAGTAATCGTGTTTTGCGAATGAGCCCTGATCCTTACATTTTCTACAACTTTCAAGGATAGTACCGTACATGAATCTAAATATTTTCGTAATGCACAATGAATCGTGGAATTTATACATGAATGCGATAATTACTTGCAATTAATTGCACTTTTGTATAAGTTATCATTCGCGAGATTTTATTTTCAGATTTGTTTGTGTATCGTAAATTTGTTAATAAATTTGCACGTGCAAAGTTCACGAGTCTTTTTTTGTTTAGTCGAAGAATATTTTCTATCGTACACAGTTTGAAAATTTTTATTAAATTTAACACATTTTACGTGTCCCATCCAATTTAACTCAAGAAAATGTATTAAATTTGACTGAAATTTGATTTATTATTTATACTAAATATATATGCACGATGTTGATTAATTACAAAAATGGATTGATTTATACTTTGACACACATGAAAAATGACAAAATATTGTTTAACTCGTGGATTATTATAACTAACAGAGCTTATAACTCGAGTGTGTTAAATATTCACTATAAAAATTTCAACAAAGAAATTAGAATAAGATATATTATAGAATTAATAACTCGTAATAATATATACTTGTAATATATATAGATCTCATTTAATAATTATATTAATCATATCATATCACAAACATTACATCTACAGCCTTAAATTCTCTAATCTGAATCAGTGGATAGTGATTACAATAGCATATTTAGCACTGATAATCAATGAAGTTCAATTAAAAAAGGAAGAATATTTGAGTTTATATAATTAAAACTGACATTTTCACGTTAATTTCAATCTTCTAATACCGTATTGAATTTAAGAACATTCACTAAAAACAAGGTTAGTTAGATCACATAATAAAGATTAGCTAGATTAGGGATCTCAGATTTAATTCACTGATTAGTGATATATTTGGCACTGATATCAATGATTATCCACTAATTCAGATTAGAGAATATAATTTAAGACTGTAATGAAGTAGATGTAATGTGTTTATGATTAATATAATTAATATAATTAATATAATCAGTAGATTTAGAGAAACAATATTTTAATCAAAATATAATTCGATCAAAAAAATAGATCAAACTTTTATGTAAAGATATAAATATCTATTTTTCTTGATACTTGAATATACTTGTGACATTTCTTGCTTGTCTTGGTATAAAAACTTCTCTCTAAATTTGAATCATTGGATAATCACTAATATCAGTGCCAAGTATGTGCTACTGGTATTCAGTGAATTAAATGTAAGATCTCTAATCTAGCTAATTTTTATGTGTGATCTAACTAACCTTGTTTTAGTGCTCAAATTCAATGAATATGATATTGGAAGATTGAAACTAACGTGCAAATATCAGTTAATATTTTAATTATATAATCAAACATTCTTGCTTTTTTAGTTGAACTTCACTAATTATTAGTGCTAAGTATGCCACTGGGTAATTAGTGACTATCCACTGATTTAGATTTAGAGAGTTAGTAAAAACAGAATATTTCGAAGTCTGTATTCGAAGGTAATACCGAAACAAAGAAGTGTCCGGCGACGCACGCGTGGAAGTGTGAAGACAAGCACCATCGCGGTGCTCGCGACATGGCGCAAAGAGGACGCCGCGCGTGCAATTTTAATTATGGCTACCAGCGTGTGTCGCTAATTGCAGGTAGCCCGACGCGCTCACCCCACGTCATCACACTTTGATTCGACTTTTTCCCCTGGGACATTACAAATGGCTACCGACGTGGTCGCGCGCGCTGCCGGACAGCATTCCTCTTCGTGTCATTAGTGGCGACTTTCTGCACAGCGCCGGGAAGGAAGATTTAAGAGAAGGAAGGATCCGGGACGTAGCGGAGAAACGCGGATGGAGAATGAGAGACAATCGACTGCTACCTCCATGCCTTCCGTGTAGCCGTGTAGCTGTGTAGCCACGCACCAATCGCGCCTCTCGGCAACCGACAACAAGTAGCCGACTCGGAAATCGCAGCCATCTAAATCAACGTCGCGCGTTCACCGCGACGAACGGACGAAATAACGTCAAGAAAAAAGACTTAACGTCCTCGACCTCGACATCCTCGCGAGATACGCGCATGTCATTTAGCATGTCGTGTAGTGTGAATTTTGGGATCTCATGATCAATTGCGATGATTTCTATTTGTTTCGTAATAGGTCCATACTGAATGGAATGTTTAAGACGACGATTGCCTTGTTAAGTAAATTAGTTTCATCCCGAATACGACATACGTTTATATATCGGTAATTTTAACACACTGTACTTAATTATATATTTATTCTTTATTAAAATATACAAAAAAATTTTTTAATTCTTTCTTTCAAAAAATTGAATTGAAGAATAGCTGACATCCTAACACATCGAGAGAAAAAAGTAGTTGCAAATGTACTATAATAATTTAATTATAACGTGACTGTTACTTATTGTTATTTTCGGTGTCAACTATATATTTTTTGATAGAATTAAATATAAATATAATTATTACTGTTAACATTATAGCAATAGTAACTATAAAAATTGAGCTCACAATTAAAATTATTTTACAGTATAAAATAATAATTATACGTACTAAATGCTTTTCTCAGTGATTCTTATCAATTCAAAGAACTCGTCGAATATAAATAAAACAATCTTTCAACAAAAAAATTTTACCATTGATAACTTTTAGAAATTATAGTACTTTATCTTACGTAAAAAGTTTCGATAGAAGTGAAAATTATTGCGAAATTTTATTGAGGAATACGTCGTTAAGAATGCCTGAGTGAGGGTGCGATTTTATACAATTCTCAAATGTAAAATAACGGGGTAGTGCTTACGCGATTATGCTGTTCGCTCAGTAACAACGAGTCTCGCTCTATGATTTGAGACTTGCGAGTGGAGTCCGTTGATCATCGCGGAGTTATATTTGAAGGCGCACTTCGTCTGAAACGGTTATGCGTCCCTTTATACTAGCACGGAACGCATGGGAAAACTTGTAAAACGTAAACTGTGGAAGTGTAAACTGTAAACGTTGAGTTATCATTCGGACGATAGAACTGTTTTTTTTGTGATAGGCGTTTGTTGAATTGATATGTGTTTACCGAATTGCTTTCGTATGATGTGACATATTTGACGAGTCTTGATTTTTCTTTCTGTTTTGTCAAATTTTAAATTTCTCCATTTCTCTTGTTTTATCTAAATAAATTACTAATAAAATACTAATAAATATAACTAAGAAAATTTGATCAATCTTGGAATTTATTTTTAATTTCCATATTTTTTGTATATCTAACAATTAAGCTCGAATAAAAATTTTATATTAAAGAAAAAAAATTAATTAAAGAGAAGCGTAAATAATTATTATATATAGATATTTTGTACATGTTAAATAATTGCAATATTAATAAGATATCTATTAGCATCGTTATTAAATTAACAATCGATTTAATTTGTGATATTATTTCAGCTTCAGTTTATAATTTCCGTTTATAATTTTTAAAATCCAACAGTACTTGACACACAGTTTATATCAGAGTTGGGTAGTAACTATAATTAAAATGTTAAAAGTTAATAACTTATTTAATGCATTTAAAATTAACTTAACTTAGTTAATTTTAAATGCATTAAATTTTAATTTAACTAAGTTATTTTTAAACGTTAACTTTTTAACTTTTTTTTTAAGTTAAACAATTTTTTTATCTCTTTTAAATATTTTAGAAAAATAATAAGACTAAGACCATATATTCGTTATCTATTCATATTTTAAGACCATCTTAAGTAATTTCTGAAGATGCTAAATACAGACCTCTGATATACCCCTCTTATGCGGTTATGCCTTATGCCATAAGCTTTAGTCCTACAATAGGTGTTTTAAGCCTTAAGTCATAAGAAATTGATCAATTATAGTCAAATATTCTTCTCGCATTCGATTGTAATTGGTCAATTTCTTATGACTTAAGACTTATTAAAAAGTAATCACTGATCTATCTTCACTATGTGCTGGCTGTTTTTTTAAAGTTATATAACTTATATAGTTATATCGTTATATGTTATATACTTATATCACGTATGAATAAAAAAATTAAAAATTTAATTTACTTAATAATCTATATTGTAGTTATTTAATTTCATTAAAAAAAAAATTAGGTAATTTTAATAAAAATAAGTTTTAAAATAATTTTTTTCAAAATTAACTTTTTTTTAAACTTAAGTTAATTCAATATTGACATTAACTTACGTTAAGTTAATTTTTTATTTCTTCAACTTTTAACTTAACTTTATTAATTTTGTAAAGCCATTAACTTTTAACTTTATTCAGTTAAAAAAAAAACATTAACTTACCCAACCCTAATATATATATATATGAAATGTACGTCTGTCTTTAACGTTTATAAACATTAGGTATCAAGATCTATAAATGTTAATCCTCCTTTTTTATTTATTGTTATTTAAAAAGTTATTACAAAAAATAATAAGAGACTTTTGATATTTTTTTTTAAGCCTGTACCTCTTGACTATTCTGGAAACACGCTGTTGTGCTCGATGGACTACCATAGCCCCAGAATCGTTCGCGAGTCTGTTTCCTTTTCTTTCCTCGAGGTCTCTTCTTCTAGTCTGAGAGAAAATTGAGCACGCATAAACGGTAAACGATAAACAACGTCGTCGAGCAGTTTATGTTTTCCGCGCGGAATACTAGGGATGTTTGGCCTCTCAGCTACGCGGGGCTTCTCGGATTCCTGAGGCGTGTTGGATCGCGAGTCAAACGCATTCTCTTCCCGCGCCATTATGTTATTGCTGCTAGGGTGGCGGTGCCGACAGGCGTTATATCAGTGCTGTAGGAGAGGAACGAGAATTCTCGTTCTCTAGACGATTTTTTTCTCGACAAAAGCTTTCTTCTCTCGTGACGAGGGCACGCGATGAGATTTCGCGCTTTATAAAGGGAGCTCCTCGATCGCTCCGAGAATTAGGACTTATGTCGTTCGAACGAAAGGTCAGATGCTCACGCATGAAAGCATTACGAAAATATTGCTGAGAATTTATGTATTAAGTGTACAACTTTGCTTCCGCCGTTTTTTTCCGAAATTCGAGGCTTTATTGTAAAAAATTTATACATTTATGATTCAAAGTATTGTCCATCGCTGGCCACTACTTTCTCCCATCTTTCGGATAGCGTACGAATTCTGCGTCGAAAAAACTGGTCATCTTTTGAGACTATCCACGAATCGAT
>NW_012130073.1:1330715-1347493 GCF_000143395.1 Atta cephalotes
ACTTTCTCGTTGTATTGCGGCCGTTTGTCTTTCAATGCTCGGCTCAAACGCATCAATTGCGTTCGATACCGATCGCCTGTGATTGTTTCAGTAGGTTTTAACAGTTCATAATACACTACGCCGAGCTGGTCCCATCAAATACAGAGCATGACCTTGGACGTCAAAATCACCGTTCTTGAAGCGTTGAAACCACTCACGACACGTTCTTTCACTAATAGCGGCCTCACCATAAGTATTTGAGAGCATTCGATGCTGCCTCAGCCGCAGATTTTTTTCATATTGAAGTAAAAAATTAAAACCTCCCGCAAATGACGAGAATTTGGCTCGTAAACTGACATTTTCAATCGAGAATAACTTTATGATGCAGACACAAATCGACTAATGTTTCTATGGGATTATGTTGACAGATGCCCAAGTTTATTGTATGACGTCTATAATCTATTTCGACCACCACTTACCGCTAAAGCCATCTATAGGAAAACGGCGGAAGCAAAGTTGTACAACTAATAGGTTGGTTAGGTTTATTTTTTCAAAAAATAATTTATCAAGTTTGAGCTTCGAAGAAATGTTTCTTTGGAACCTATTAATGTTTCTGATATATTTCTGGTATATTTTTGGTAAAATCTTTTATCTTCATTTCTTCATGTATAAAGCTGCTAACCATCCTATAAATATTTAGATGGATAACGTCAGAAGCGGGAAAACACATAATGAAAATTCTTGTAAAATAAATTTAAATAGAAATATTTTTCAATAAAATAATATTTGAATTTAATACAAAATTTGTTTCATTTCCGATTTCTAAAAAGAATTTAAATTCAAAGTTAAAATGTTTATAGACGACTAATTTTCGTTATATACATTATTAATATATATCTTAATTATGTGTAAACTGCATCCTTTTGTCTAATACAAAATAAATGTATATAAAATGTTTTATTTGATCGTAATTATAAAATCGATATTTATTATTTAAGCATATATATATATATATATACACAATATTTCTTAGATATGCTTAAATAATATCGATTTTATATTACCTTGGCAAGGATACTCTCAGTAGATTGCCGCTTCCTTCCAATAGGAGAACGAATGTATGAAAATATTTTAAAATATTTTGGTTTTATCGGGAATTGAACCCGCATATATCACTAGCATATAGCAGACCAGTGTGCTGTCTACTCTGACACACTCGCTTTCAGTGCTCTCATCAATACCTATATAATGTGTGCCTTCCAACAAGCGACACAGTGTGACACAGTGATCATGTCATCTTTGTTTAACATTGGTAAACAACAAGGATGTAATGATTCATTGTGTCACCGTGTTACTTGTGTCATTTATTGGAAGGCACACAACATTTATCTACTAGCTTGGAATTTTATAAATAATTCATTAAATACTAAAGGCATTATACAGCCTTAGAGATATTATACATAAAGGTATGAAAAATAATAGAAAAATTTCTACGTGAGGAAACCGATTTGCAAAATTTTATTCACTCAGGACGCCTGAAGTAAAGTCTACAAAATGCGCCGAATGAAGAGCAGTCAGCGGAAAACTAAAGAAATGGTAAAAGCGCGAAGCAAAGCTAGTACCCCTTTCGTAAAAATCACACGAAGGGAGCGCGAGTATCTTGATTGGGAAAGCAACGGTGTAACTAACCGTGAAGAATTTTCATCGAGATCGACAATCGGCTAACGAGGCCAACCGCGCCTAGAATATCAGTTCGTTTGCGCCAAAAAGAGAGACCTAAATACGTATTTGGGAAACACCTTCGGAGAAAACGATAAAGATAAAATGCAGTCATAGCAAATAATACGCTTTTTAAATATATTTTGATTTTAATGTATCTTAAGAAAATTGAAATATTTTTTTATACTTGCAAATTAATGGAGGTAGTGAAATATTTTGCATATATTGGTGTAACTTATAAACTTTAAAAATTATATTATTTTTTGTGAAAAATTTACTTTGACCAAGAGTTGAACCCGGATCTTTTGTATTCTGTGTGAGGGTAGCTAAGCCTTGGTAGTCTAAAGGCTTTTCTTAAATCTGAAAAATTAAATCAACGCGCAGTTCAAATGACTACAAATGCGATATATAATTCACATGGAATTATAAGGACTAAAGATCCTAAGCTTCGACCGTTAGGCTTTATTTTTTAATAGTTGTAAAAAATTAAACATGTAATAATAGATAATGAATTACCTGAAATATCAAACTATAATTTCTAATGTTCATTTATTTCATTTGCGTACAAATCTAGTAGTACCAATCTAGAAGTTCATGTAAGTCCTAATATTATCTTTCTGTCGAATAAATAGATCCTCGTATTTCCTGGTTTTACGTTCCTTCCTTCGTTCAGATACAATGGTTGCAACTATAAAAAATTACCCCCATAAAAATAAGAGATAGGACAAAATAAAAAGTCCGAGAAAACCGAGTTAACGAGATCTCTCTCATCTCCGCCATTCCAGAGCAAAGTCTGTTTTCTCGCTATTTTGAAGTCAGCGCCTTAAAATCCAGGTTCGCGTGAACTTTCGGCGACATACAAAGAGTATCTTCCGCGTTACCTCGCCAGGTATCATTTCCACTCCGGGAACTGGTATCACTTCTCTCGTACGTGCGATCTCATTTGGTCAGTCAAAGTCCTGTTTCTCGCGGCGAAAGAGAGATTGAAATTATTTGTATATTTCAGATTAAAAAAGTACAAAATTTCCAAAATTGATCAAGTAAATTCTATATCTATAATAAAACATGAACTCGAAAAAGTCTGTACAGAGAGAAATGCTCATAATATTTTTCCGAATGTATATAAAATATTCATATTTGATATAAAGTTAAGCTAACAGGTGCGTGAAAGATATTGTGGTCGAAATAGACCCCACGTGACTTAATTGGAAAATGGCGCGAAGTGAAGATGTCCGTAGATTGCGTACATCTCTTTTAATCTGCCCTTCGAACAGATTCTTTAACCAATTCAAAGTGGATGTTTCCTTCATGAAAAAGGCATGACAGGCGCGAAGTATCTAAAAAGCTTGCATTCGTCTCAGTTAAATATTAACAAGTCTCAACGCAAAGTCAATTTAATACTGTAAAAGAATTAAAGGAAGGATGTTTCTGCGTGGACTTTTATTACGAAAGAACTTTTAATTACGTTCACCTCCACGACGTTGGAGAGTCTACACGTCCGTCCGCAGAAATCAGTTTCCTGACGTAACCGGTCCGCAGGCGCGGTCTCGCGTGAGCCACGTGCGATTATGCGGCACGATAAGCAAAGATCCGTCGGCCATCCGGATTTATCGCGGATCCTGTGTCGAGATTCTCCTTCGCGATGACCAAGTCGACCGGTCGGCCGAACGAAGACGGAGCATCGCGAGAGAAAGAGACTCCGGGTCATAAAAGCGCGCGAAGCGTATCATTCGCTCTCGGTCCTTCAAACAATCTTGCGCGTCCTTAAAATCCGCAACGAGATAGCGCATCTGGTCGCAACAGCTTTTTTTCCCTTTTTTTTTATGTTCCCGCGAATAAGCCGAGTAATGAATATCATAGGCGGGACGGAGGGCGGCGAAGAGGACGTCGAGGTGTTATTTGCGTCACCGTTTAGGGGCGGTCATGCATGCGATGCGTACGCGATCGCGCGTCGATAGGTTCACTTTAACGTCGGTATTTACAGCGAGATCGATAGCATCAGCCACCACGGCGTAAGTATCATCCAAGTCTGTAAATGTAACGCAAATTGTAATCATATCGTAACAGATCGTTTCATGTTCCACGTGAATACTTCCGCGAAGCGTCCGAGCCTTCTTCTAACGTATTGGAACGACGCGAGTGTAGCGTGACATATGTCATAAATTTGCCTGAGGTTATGCGGATTTTGATTGATAACAAGTCGGATTACTAATGTTAGTAATTTGACGTTGGAATATTGGCGATCGACTGATAAAAAATTATGATATCGAAAAGACTGATTGGACTGACAAAAGACAACTTTATGGAATACGAGGTAATAATGAAAATGGTAAATGTTGTGGAAAATAAAGTGAAATTAATCATTCTTAACCCTTCATTTCTCGCATATTCAGAATAACTCTCACCTTATAAATTCTAAATATATGAATGCTATTTATATTACATTATATTTAACGTAAATTATTTCACAATTTAAAAAAAACATTTATCTTTATCTAAAAGATATAAAATATGATTAATATAATAATCTTTGTTTAATTGTAAAAAAAACAATAAAGATTAACATATAATTTTGGAGTACATTCCGTACATAAATAATTATATTTAAAAAAACTATGTAATAATATATGTAAGAAGAGTTGAGCATTACACGTAAAAATCAAGGTAAAAATAAAATAAATAAAAAACCATAAATAATAATAATCTTAATTAACATATACACACAACATAAATCATGTAAAGTTATAAATAATAAGATGGAAAAAGATTGCTTGTATTCGTTATTATTGTTTTTCCCTCGTGATAATTGATTATTCTTTCTTCTCCCTTGCATTTCCGCTAAACATTTATACAGTCACAAGTACCGTTGTAATTGCATCTCACATTACACGTTTATGACAACTCGGAAATTAATATTGATCACTACGATCACGCATGGCATACTTAAGATTTTTAAGAAATAGAATGCACGCTCCGATGGAAGGGTGCGAGAAAAGAAGAAGCAGAGGGTCGAAATGGAAGGATAGGACAAGGGACGAGGGGCAAACGAGAAGCAACGACGAGATATACTTGTCTTATGCGCATCTTTCTCTCCCGGGGTCCCTCGTCTCTTCCTCCCCTCAAAAGCCTCATCCATCAGTCACTTAATATTTCAAAGCAACGTTCTATCTTTCTTTCTCTCCCTCGGTCCCTTTCGTCCCTGATCCGCCGAGATGCGCGGACGTTGTCGTGAGCCCTTTTTAAAAGCTTAAAACATCGGTGCGGAGCCACCGCGCCGCATCAACACCGTTACGTTCGAAGCTGGGAGCAAAGTTTTTAGACTTTACTGGGGAATATTAGAACGCGACGTTCCCGGATGACAATGACGGCAACGATGCGACGACGGCAGCGGCAGACGGGGACGCGAAGTGATGTCTCACGTCGATTTCGTGGGGGAAAAATCTCGCGGGGCAACCTACCATCTCTTTCCTTTCCCTGCCGCTGCCACCCCCTGCCACCACTCGAAATTCAAATTTCTCGTTTCACGCGACCGAATGGGATTCTTCCCTTCTCCCGTGAGCACCTGCCCGAATACGCGCCGCAGTCGTTGGAGTCGAGATCGATTCGCTCTGCGTCTCGCGAGTTGGCGGAAAACGAGGATCGGGGAGGGATGATGCTCGCAAATACGAAGATAAAAGCTCGCTGTTGTTTTCTTTTATTCCACCCTCACCTCCTTCCCTCTTTCTCTTACCTTTTCTCTTACCCTTTTTGACGAACGAGATGCGACCGGATTGTCCGATTCGAGCAGAAGATGAGCTCGATCTAAGAATGTAATTTCAATCGTAACTTCATATGTAATTCAAGAATCACTCTTCGTCGAGTGAAATCGCGGAGTTTCATAGAAAAGGCAGAATTTATTTAAGAATAGCTCTTGAAGAGAGATTCATCTAAAAAATTTTTAAGAGTTATTGTTAGAAATTAAAATTAATCTTTTTTTTTTGAAAATAGAGAATTGTTGATTTTTATTTAAAAAAAAGAAACTGATGCTCAAATTTGAATCTTTATCCTACATTATTATATCAATATTTTAAGGAATCTTAATATTAGATATATATTTAACTGTTTTGCAGATTTCTTATATACACTGTTAGAAATGTAATCACGAGTTTCCTTTACATGTAAATAAAGCTCGTGGTTATGAACGAAATTAAAAATAATGAATGATTTAACTGAAAATTAAGTTACAGTAGTTACTTAAATGAAATGAACGTGTATATTTTATGAAAATTTATGAAAAATACATTAAATTTAATGTAATGTCATAAAATTAAAATTAAATTCAAATTGTGTAACTTAAAAGTTAATAAAATTTAAAAACATTTCTAACAATTGTAATACTTTATATTTTCTCGAAACTTTTAAAAGGATTTGACGAGAATCTGAAAAAAGGTGTTGGAAAAATTTGGGAATTTGTGTGCTGAGGAAGTAAAGAAAAAGTTTTTTTCGGAATATTGAAAATATCGTAAATATAATTTAACGTAATAAATTAAGAAAGTTTAATTTATTAACAAAGAAGAATTATATGCAAAGATATAAATACTGTTCAGGCGTAGAAAAGATGATATCACCAGTCTTAAGTTAAGTGCTATTAGCTTGCTATATACTTAAGGAAAAATATTGTCAAATTGTATGGATGTGACTTCTTCCACGTATCGATAACGATATATTAAGATAACGTTATCGCTTGCTCATTCTTAGTATTTATGCAGAATTAATCAAAAACTCAATGCATGATTTCACATGACAATTTATCATTTATAATGTACACTATGTAGATATATATGTATGTAATTGTAATAATGAATGTTTCATAATCGATATGAAATCTGCCAGTTCCGTCTTTATAGTATTATTATATGTGAATCGAATTGAAATAAAAATGTAACATTTAATTAAAATGTATTGAGATAAACGTTTATTTATTAAATTATTTTAAATTATGGAAAATATTATAATTTGATTTTATTTTATCTCTAATATATATTTATCTGCAAAATTAATTAAATTGCATATGGAAATATTAAACTATTAAATGTTACATTTACATGCAGGATGTCTACAAAGAGAATTGCCAAAGCTTGAGTAGATGAAAAAAATTCATATAAACTTAGGTTCAAAAATCCTTTATTAAAAAGTTTTAAATGTTGCAAAAATTTACAAGCAGAATTGTTTTCTATTTATTATACGAGTTATGTGGTTTATACATGATGCTCCGTCTTATTTTAAAAAGAATGATAATACATGAGTCTTTTAATCAATAATTCCCTCAGCATTGGATCGATCGAGGCAAATCAATCATTTGGTCTCCTAAGTCACCAATTTTAATGCCTCTTGATTTATATTTATCACGTAAAATGTAAAAGTTCTTTTATGAAAGAAATAGAAGATTAGCTTTGAAAATGTATTCAAAATGTATTTACTACTATTTCCAATATTATAGCGTAGGAATATTCGAAAGAGAGTTTGAAAGTTTATTGGTTTGACGAATAGACGCCTGCATTCTTGCAAAAAGAAGTATTTTCAAATATTTATTGTAATTATTGTAACAACTGATAAAATTCGTAAAACATATCAAATAATGTATTAATTGAATCAATCAACAATTCCGTATAACGAATTATAGAAAATAATTGTGGTCATAAATCTATCATTCATAAGTTTTTTAATAAAATATTTTCATACATAAGTTTATAAACTTTTTTCATTTACTCGACCTTATTGATACATTGTATAAGTTTCAGCCTTTGCAAATATTCAGTATAATTTTATTTGCGATGATAAATATATATACGGCGTAATACGAATCTCATATCAAACAAGTTATAAGTGTTAGAGCAATTGAATCAATTAGATCTCTTCACAGATAATGGCTTCAAAGAATAGATAAATAAAAGATCAATTGTGTGTGCATGTGTGCGCGCGCGCGCGTATTCGATATTGAAATTTTATGAGATATACAGACAAGGTCATTAATTCAATGGGCAATAAATAATGATTTATTATCTACTTAATTTTCTAGAAATGATGATAACAGCAGAACGCATTTATTTTGCTAATTTATGGATATGTCTATAGTTTTTATAATTACTGTAATGTATTACCACAAAAATAAGAACAAATAAAAATATCTTTCTTATTAATTATTCATGTTTAACAAAAGTAAAATAATTGGAAATATTATATTTAATATAATATAATATAATCATTTTCTCTTTTCTATCTTTGCAGTGTTGAGTAGCAATAAAAATTATTATTTTATTTATTTATTCATGTAACATTTTATTCCAAGATGTCGTGTTTGTATGATTTCCAATAAAAATTTTAAAAAAGTCGACGAGCTGTTTCCTGCTTTTGTGGTTTCGATCAGAGGGATAACTCAGATGATTCGAAGCTCGAACATTTTTCGCTTAGATCGTCATGGGGGCCGCTGCGATCGTGACCGCTGCGAGTAAATTGACGTGGACTTCTCCCGTCGTCGCAATTATAAATAGGATAGGAAAACGCGGCTAAAGAGAGAGAAAAAGAAAGAAAGAGAGAGAGAGAGAGCACTCGATACGTCGTGGATGATGCCCGAAGTGGCCCCGAGGATGTTTCAGGAATATCGAGGACGTAATTATCCCGTAATTACCGAGCGCAGTCTTGACTCTTGAGCAGCTCTACGTCTCGGCGGTTATCCGAGTGGGGGTAGTCAGTGGTTGGCCTTGTGCGGTAATTGTACTAATTATTACTGCCCTTCCCCCCCCCTCGCCCCCGCGCCCGTACCCCCATGTACCGCCGGGTTTCCTCCCTCCTCCCCCCGGCCGCCCAATTACCCCCGGTGGCCCGCGCGAGAGAAGCCAGAAGTCCAGAACTCTTGCGGAGATTTCAGAACCTCGTTTCTTGGAAAAAAAATCTTTGTTAGCGCCCGGGATGCCCGCGGGCCGTCATAAAATTGACGGTGGGAGGTTTCTGGGAAATCGTAATTAATTTACGGCCGCATAAATTAGGGGTAATCGACAGGAGACTAGGCATGCGAGTGCAAGACGAAGCATCGGTATAATTGCGCGTTAAATTTTACGCTGTCACGTGATTATGAAGAATAAAGAAGCATAGTACACGTAACTGCATATCTTTGTGGAAAAAAAAAAAATGTGCAGCTTAATTATCGTAATGTTAATAATTCTCAAAAATTATTTATAATTAATCTATGGCTTCTTACAAAATTTCTAATTCAAATATTTTGCCTTTATTTTATTTCAAATCAAAAGTTTTGATCTAATTAAGAATTAGTCAGAACAACTGTTCAACAAATTTTTTTGCCTCTTTAGTGCCATTTTTTTTTAATTGTGATGCGATAAACAAATTTAGCGAACGGATTCATGTTTAGAGAAAAATACATCAGAAATGATTATTTATACTCGTGTCGAAAAATGGTGTTGGAATGTAATTAGTGGAGTCGTCTATTTAAAATGTAATAAATGGCAAAAACTAATGCTAAAATATTTAATAAATTAGTTCATATTCCTTTCCTCTTCCCCTGCACTTTCTATTACTGTGCGATTTTTATAAATAATTTTTATAAATAATTTTATTTATAAATTTTCCATGTATCTATCTTCAATTTGAAGTTCAAATCCAAAATATTTAGGTATTGCATCAAGTGCCTGTGTAACATTACATATTGAAGGTTGCGAATTAAAGATTAGAATTTGACCAATCAGACAATGTTAATTTTAACCGTTTTGTTCTAATTGGCTGAATTTTAATCTTCGCTTCGCAATCCTCCAATGCGTAGTACGAGTATTAAAAATTCTCATGATTCATCTCACGGGCGTCTACGATCCCGAGACCCGAGATCAGTGACGTGACGAGTGACCCCAGGCGGTGACCTGAGAAGCGACGCGTGGCGCGCGACGAGAAGTAAACACAGCCGTGCGACTCTGACAGAGTTGAACGTTGAACGAAGATGCATGCTCTCTCTTTCTCTCGTCTCGACGAGAGGATGACGGCCACATGATTTGCCACGCTTACGTGGCACGTCTCTACGACACGTCGTACTGTTTCGAGGATACAATCAAGAGAAAGAATGATTATCATGTTTTAAAATAAAGTATATCGTGAGATATATCACGAAAACGCAAAGGGCAACGTACTTATTATCGAACGTCGCGCTCACCTTGCGCTTGTCATACGCCGCCAACCACTCGTCCGCTTTCCGTTTGTCGTAGAGCACCCTGGCGAGGCTGCCGTGTGGCCGGTAACTCCGCACGGCTCGACTCACGGCCTCGTCGCCGACAGTGATGTTGCAGGTGGTATCCTGACAGCCGTACGCACACCTGACTACGTGGGCCTCGTCCGCGCCCGCCATGCCGCGTCGGACCGACACGTCGTCGGTCACTCGGTTACTACGCCACGCATTATCGCGTGCGGCTCGTCACGTCTCTCGCCGTGAATCACCACGCGCGTGGCCGTCGTATCAACATTCTCCGGACGCGAAGCCAAGCCACACCGGCCACGGCCGTAAATCGGATATCCTGCCGTCGCGTAAACACCGTACCGTTCAGCACGTGGCCATATTGTCGACGGTGGCGCCGTGCGATGCGAAGCGGCCCGCGATTGAAATTCATCTCCCGCGGCCGCGTCGATAAATTACCGATCGAAACATAATCGATGCTCGCTGTCGTCTCGTCTGATATAGACGCTCATATGTGGATGTGTTCGACGTCATCGATTCGAATCGCAACAGCTCTCGCTCATTCGGTCACGCAATGTCCAATAGCAATTAATTTGCGAGAGGTATGTTTCTGAATATATTATCGATTATTATAACGAGAACCAGACATCGTAACACTGGATATGCAGCTTATTTCCATATCGTTACGACCAAATGATCGACTTTTTTCGCCAAATAAGAGACAAAAAAAACAGGAATAATTTATCAAGTCAAATCATTCTCATCGACGAGTCTTTCTTGTAACTGTGTCGCCGATGTTGTTCGTATTGAAAGTACGTAAAGTGACGAAAATTTTCAAGGGATCGTACTCGAAAGTATCATATGGATTACATACTCCTCCGTATCTTTTATCGGCCAACGTCTTCCCCTCGGAGAAAACCACCAAGGGAAGTATGAAACTTTTAGGCGGGATAAATATGGCGGAGGGAGAGGTCTGGGTGCACCAGTGCGCGCCCGATGAATATTTTAGGTGCCACATTGACGCATCGCGTTCTCTATCTCTCTTGCGCGCGCGCGCGCGCCCGGTCTGATAATTCATTAATTTATGATAAGCTCGACCACGCCGCCCACGGGCCATGCATCCTCTCCCTCCCCTCGCTTGCCATAAATCATTTTCGCGTCTGACGTTAATTGCACGCCACCCCTCGTTACCACGGAGAAATGAGATTTTTTTAATTGGCGAATTTTTCACCGCTGCTGACACCCTGGCACCCGCGCTCCTGTACATTCCCCGTTGTACAATGCGCGTCAAGGAAAGAAAGATCGGCGAGACGCGGGGTGCGTAATGGCTTTCTTAAATTTGACGATGATACGTCGGAAAGGCGTCCGTTATTTTGTAAGCCAGTCTTCTATATTACGAAGTATCGTTTCTTTTATCTTGACTTCATATCATGCTATTAGAATGATTTATTCCATACGGATCTACATAATTTTTCTCTTTTCCCTCAGCTTCTATTGCAATAACTATTAAATAATTTGTATCTAATAATTTATATTTGTATACTAAATAATTTATATCTAAATATTTTATATATAATATTTTATATATAATATTATGTACAATTAAAAAATTGATGATCCATCCAAATTTTGTTTGTTAATTTAACACGAGAGGAACATATTAGAAAGTAACATAAATATTGTGTAAAAATAAACATAACATATAATATTATATTTTAACATAATTTAAAAACGAATTGTGGAAGCATATATCTTTTAAAATTGAACATTTATATTATGTTATTTTATTAAATTAGTATACATTCATCCTCTCTCTTTATTCCATTATCTTAGAGTTTATCTTTTAAAACTATTATTTTTAAGTTGTTTCTTTTATTCATATCAAATTATGTAAATACTGATAAATGTTAAACATCCATTTAACACAAAATGTTTCAATTACATGATTTATTATATTAAATTAACATTCATTGTCAGATAAATAATTGGGTAAATCGAGATAGATTAACAGAAATTTTCAAATTACATAAAAGATTGAGATCACATGATGTATTCAATCAAACATACAAAACATACATTTTACTCTATGTTAAAAATTTAATAAAATATTTTAACAAGAACTGATTGTAACACAAGTACGAAATTTTTTTACTATGTACGCACTTTTAGAATGCACTTTTCTGATAGAAATGCAGTTTTCCTAGATCTATTCAGTTATTCTAACATTACTATATTCTCATTAATTGTGTCAATAATAGGAAATGAGTAAGAAATGGACAAGAACTTGATAGAATTTTATTCTATCCATTTCATGAGCAGATAGCTTGCTTATTAATCAATTTAATATCCATTATTTGTTATATTTCTATTCAGTAACTGGATCAGATTTTACGCTTTTGTATACAGTAACTGCAAGCAAAGCGTTACATTCTGATTGGGATCCTAAGTAGTTTTCTTCAATTATTAGACAAAAATTGGTATAACTATTTAGTAACTGTTCAAAAAATGCATAAAATTTCTATCAGGGTAACACGTTAAATCAGTTTTGATAAATGTAAGAAAATATACACCGCGCATAATTAACAAATCTATATTCACAGACGCAAGGCAAGCTTTTGAACCTGAGTAAAATTGCGTCATTCCTTACCTCGTTGTGAATTTGTTTGGGCTATGCCCGACGTTCAGCGTCTAAACAACATGCGGCACACGTGGCCTTGTGATGCATATCTGCATCTCCTAATCTTTTATTTGCCGCCATTTCCCTACGTATATAATAAGATGAATTGAGAACTCGAGCATTAAAAGAATCGCGTAAAGGCGTTGGAATAACTTTGGAACAGGCAATGAATCTTATTTTTAATCGTGAACAAGACTGAGTGCTGCTTGACGTGAGTACGGGATTCCTTGAGCACGTAAAATACAAATCGCATTAGCAAGTCAAAATGCGCAAGCCTCTCTATCCTGTAGTTGTTCTATTTTGAGACATCGCGAACATTCCTACCTACGTAATCCTGGCGCTACGGAAGGGCCTTAACTCGATAAGTCCCCTCAGTACCTGAAGTGAGCTCATAATCGTGAACGAAGCGCGCAACCGCTTATTACAAGCGAGGGCATTGTAAATTTGCAGAGAAGCGGAGGGAGAAGCGTAGCGGTGGTGAGAGCGACGGATGATGGTGAGAGTGAGAAAGAAAGATGTAAAGATCAAGCGAGGAAGGACAACAGGTACGTCAAGAAAGAAAGAAAGAAAGAGAGAAAGAAAATGACAGAGAGGGAGGGGGAGGGAGGGAGGGAGGAAGAGAGAGAGAGAGAGAGAGAGAGAGAGAGAGAGAGAGAGAGGCTGAGGAGTCAGGGGAAAGTATAAGACGAGGGAGGCAAAGAGGAGTCGAAAGGACAAAGCGGCGCAAAACGTGCCCTTCAGGCATCTGAGGTCTTTCTTCAGCGTTGAAAATTTATCGTTCTGCAAGCGCCGGTGAGCAGAAAAATAGCGGGGGAAGAGAATAAGGACGGGTGGGAGGAAAAGCAGGAATTTAAGAAGCGGTTGACGCGAAAATAAAATACGTCTTGCTATATTTATACATTTCCATCAATGTAAAAACTCTAATTACGGTTCATCTTCTTCTAGGTCTAAAAAATGGTGAAGAGCAGTTGGATCCAGATTAGAAAATGATGAAGAACAGTTGGATCCGGATTAATCTACATTGATTGATGGAGACTGGCATTACCCGGACAAATCCAGATTTTACCGAAAACCGGTGTTTAAGGTAATAAAGACACATTTTCTTCTTTTTTTTTTAACTGCATAATTAACGATACATACACGTGTGGAAAGCGCTAATTAATCTCGACGCAAAGGTACAAGCCGTTATTAAGGAGGGCGTGTGTGTACGACGCTCGCTGTACAATCTCGCCGGTAATTACGCGGTTGAGATTCGCGTCTCGCGCGTGTATGTCATAAGTGCGTGGCGAGTTGATGTCAGGGCGACTTCGAAACGGTGAAACGAGTTAAATGTTCTAGGCGGGCCTCTCTTGAGAAATAATTTAATTATGTAAGGATAACGAAAGCAAAGTAACGATAATTCGACGTTTAATGCGATGCATATTCCGGTCAAAGATGTTTTTTTGGGAATTGCCTCTATCGAAGGCATCGAGAATTTCATGATGGAGATGTGATGATTTGTCTATAAGGTGGTCTTTAATGTTTGGCTGTGTTAATTCGTGATAATAATAACGGAATTGCTGGAGATTGAGTATGCTTTATTTCTTTATCTTGAAACATTTGATGAATCTTTTTCTTCTCACGATCCTTCTCTTGTAGCAATATTTAATGAACTTTCATCTAACCCTCTTCCTTACTTTTCTAAGATATCCAGAACATCCCTGCTTTCTAAATATGTGAATCCCAGAAAAAAAATGGACGAATATTTATACATATTGTTATATTTAGCGTAAATTGATTTATAATTAAAAAAATGTTTGTATTTGTTCTTATATACACTGAAATGTATACGGTTTTGTTGATGAAGCTAAAAATTTAGCTAGATGCAAATTTGAAAATAATTTTGTTTGAACTATCAAAATAATTGCTGGAAGATTAAAACTTATTGTCATCAACATTTAAGTGTTCTATATAATTATTTTGATGATCCACCAAAATTATTTTGAAATGTATATCTAGTTAAATATTTAGATAATTCAAAATTGTTCTTTCCGTGTGTATATATATATATATATATAGAGGATATATAAAATATTATCAACTTCTACTTAATTATAAATCATCAAAGAGTTAAAAATTAAGATATAATGTTGTAATGTCAGAAACACATAAATAATAATGGGACTAATGAATTAATTCTTTCACATTCTTTGCATTGTAAAAATTGCTACAATGCTTCGTATTATTCTCAGCGTTTTTCATTCTCGCGAATACAACCGTCTTTTGGAATCAATTAACTCGTACTCGTTGTACTCGCACAGACCCTGATAGAAATTTCATTGCATTTTTTAAGCAGTTACTAAATAGTTATACCAATTTCTGTCTAATAACTGAAGAAAACTTAGGATCTACTTAGGATCTCAATCAGAATGTAACGTTTTGCTTGCAGTTACTGCATACAAGAGTTACTTAAAATCTGAATTCATTTACTGAATATACAATAAATAATAGATATTAAATTGATAAGTCACCTCATGAAATGGACAGAATAAAACTCTCAAATTCTTGTCCATTTCCTATTCAGTATTGGCACAACTAATAAGAATACAGTAATATTAGATAGTAACTGAATAGGTGTCTAGGAAATCTGCATACATTTCTACCAGGAAAAGCGTGCCTAAAAAAGTTTTATTTTAAAAAGACGTAGCTTCTTTGTTTTTCATTTCAGAAGAGTACATCTTGCGCCCTTTCCACTGAATGACGAATTCGATGAGTCCGCGAGAAATGATTACAGGAAAAGAGCCACCAAAAAGAGATTCACTCGCATCGATCCCTGCTGTTTCTCTCACCACGCGTCGCATTATGGCTCGTTCTTCTTATCCCTTGTAATAATAATTACACGACGCACGTGTGTACGCGAGCGCGATGGAGAGAGCGACTTCGGTGGCTCGGCGGCGACGGAGACGCATGTGGAGTTCACGACGCGTGTGGAGTGATGTATGCCTCGTGTGCGGCGGGATACGTAAGACGGGTAGCTTATACGTCTTACATGCCCGGAGGCTCTCAAAGCCGAGTCTCTCGCTCCCTCGCTATACGTATATATACGCGAGTGTGCGTATACGAAGCGTTCACGCGCGCGTGTGTGTGTGTGTCACAGCGACATGAATGTACATATCCTTGGCTATGTCCAAAACTCCAAAGCCGAGCGAGTCACTACGTTCGATATCGCTACACGCCATCCTGCTACGACCTTTTTTTCCCTTTTCGTAACACCCGGATCGCTCCCAGGAGAAGGTGCGTTAATTACGCCGCGGGACGCGAGTATATGCGTGTTGCGATGGTGTAAAGTCACAGGGAGACATTAACGAGTCCGCCACAGGTAGTTTGAGCGGATTCGCTCCTCCACGCGATGGGACATGCGCTCTACGACCTATAAATGACACTGCCATAATTCGTTTGCCATATTCGTACGTAGGTTTCTTATACTAACGCATCGTTTGCGACAGAGCTGGATAATATTTGAAATACAAAATAATAAAATTGAGCTCTGAAGATAATAAACAAAATATTTCCATTCTTACATTATAAACCGATCGATTTATAATGTAAGAATAGAAATATACTATTATTAAAATCAAACGTACATTGCTGCGTTATTATTGCTCTCAATCGTCGGGATATTTCTAATTAATGTTTGTTTATATATTTGAAATAGTTTCATTTTAAATACGTATTTTTAAAATGGAGATTGCATTTTATATTTCCCTTATTAAATGATTTTTCGAAAACCATTTGCATTTTACATTTGAAATGGATCTATATACTTAATGATTTATAACATAAGTAATAATAATAGTAAAAAATTATAATTTGGTATTGTTAGAAAAAAAATGGAAATATATAGAAAATGAAAAAGAAGATATAATATAAAAGAACACTTATATTTCTCTATAATCAATTACATTACTCTAAAATTATAGGCATTTCAAAATTGTGATTAAAATACAAAATTTTAATAATTAAAAAAACGTTCAAACTCGTTTTCTACAGTCTATAATATTTTTTGAGCTATACATTGCAACAAAGGAATGTTATATGGTGTTATATGCATAGATAAATAGATATAAATTATCCATTTTAATTGACGGTGTGTGTGTGTGTGTGTGTGTGTGTGTGTGTGTGTGTGTGTGTGCGCGCGCGCGNGTGTGTGTG
>NW_012130073.1:1348343-1353518 GCF_000143395.1 Atta cephalotes
AAAGAGAGAGAGAGGGAAAGAGCGCTCGATAGCGAAGTCGGATAACCGAAGAATCGGATAATGCGAAATCAGTTTATTTACATTCTACTGTACGCTTTTAATAAATTAATACTAATTCCTACGAGAGGATTAAGTGTATTAGTTTAAGAAAATGTGGAACATTCGCTTTAATATACAGGTACAGTTATAGCCAACGATTAGGATTATCATTATTGTATACGCAGAGAGAATACTGTTGATTTGCGGTTTCAAAATTATTAAAATCCTGGGGGAACGAAAACCGATTTCATCGAAGGTGTAAAGGCAATATATGTCAAGACATGAAAATATTCCACCTATCCTTCTTGCAGGTGTTATATGTGTGTGTGAAAACTTGAATCTGTGGTGAATAAATTATCATAATAACTGACCATACCAAGTTAAGGCTAGTCATTGAACGTCGTCATGGTGCATTAAATTTATATAGTCATTAACACTATCATTACTCCGACATGATCGATTTTAGATACAACGAAAGTTACTATGTCTAGACTAGCAAATCAAAAAAGAGAACATTCGCAAATATCTAAGAAGAACAAAATGATTTCAAAATAATTATTAAAAGTTACTCTTCAATCATTCACGATTTATTATATATACGATTTTAATATCATTTTGACATTATCATGCATTCTAAAAAATGTTATATAATTTAACACCATGCAGTATTTATATAAGTCTCACTGTGATTGAGGTTGATATAAACGTCAACATGTCATTGCGTAGATTTTAAAATCTATGGTGTTAAATCCTTTATTTTTAAAGTATGATCTATTGTTCTGCTTGGGTACAATAAAGTCGACTGCAGAAATACGTCGCGCGTCGCCTTGTTCAGTTTAATTCGAATTCGCAGATGCGGCTAAACATGAATGTCGGGAAGAGTTGTAAAAAATCAGGTTGCCTCGATCGGGGAGAAAATGATTTCGCGAGATCAAAACGATAATTTCGATAACTCGTTATGAATTTCCCAGCGATTCATACAGCAAAGGAACACGAGAAAGAGGAATGGAGGAGTCGCGACGCGCATAAAGTGAGTGTAGCATGCGGGGCGCAAGAACTCGTACGTCTTCGACGAAGCGCAGAAATCAGGGTCGTTAACACTGGTCCGCGCGCGGCGGGTGCGCCACGCCGCGCCGCGCCGCGTCGCGCCGACGCGGATCAGCCGGGGGTTGGCACCTTCTTTTTTGGATTACATGTATACATGCATATACGTGCCCCCGTGTACACGAATGGACGCGATATATACATTGATTGCAATTTTTGCAGTCCATTCGTGGAGTAATAATGCTAATTTGGTAAGTAGAAATGGGCATCAGCGGGCGGTCGGGCGGAGCGTGGAACATACGGTAGCACGGGCAGCGCTAATGCCTCGTTTTTGTCCTCCTTCTTCCTCGCTTTTGCCCTTCTCTACCTCCTCCTCCTATTTCTCTCTTCCATACGCGTTCTCCACCTTCTCCATCTGCCCTCCTGGGTCCGCCACCACCGCCATCACCACCAACCGCCTTCTCCTCATCCTGGAAGGCTCCTTCCACCTTCTTCTCTTTGCTGTTGCACCATCGCGCTTCTCTCGTTCTCTCTTTCTCTCACCTTCACTTGGTTGGACAAGGGCCGCCAGCTACGGCGGCAGGCGACATAATGACGGCCAGACCTCAAACCTCAAACTCCTAACTGAATCATGAGTCCTCTCCGCGCCCGGGACGGCTAACTTCTACAGGCGCGGCTTCTCGATTTACCGTGTTGCGGCTCCCTCCTGGGTTAAGAAAAGAGGGGGTGCGCTACGTGCCGAGGTCGTTTTGTCTTTTTCGTTTCGGCGACTCTCTCAGGGCCGACTTTTGTGTCGTATTGAATCGCAAACGACCGGACGCGAACGGGGGGTGCTGCCGTGAGGAACAAGGACGCGTGCGGATTGCATTTTTTTACAACTCACGCGTCGTGATTGCGAAATATAGTCGCACCGAGTTGCTTTTAACTTTGCAAATTGCCGTTCAAGATGTTAGATGGAATAGTAATGTAAGATGCTTTGAAAAATACGATCGTATTAATCTGAAAAATCTAGTTGTATGATTATTTTAATTTTTTTAGTTTTATTCAAAAGTGATGAGTTTAAATTCCATATTATTATTAAAGGAAGACTGGTATATAAAATAAAAATGATTTTATATTAATAAAAATACATAAAGTAATACTAATGTTCAGAAATTTAAAATGTTCGTATAGCATCAGATTTTTATTCTAATGTTAAATGTTACTTGAATGCCTAATAAATCAAATCTTTCGATATTTGTCTGTACTGTTGCTAATCTTAAATCTGTTATTATTTGCGGTTACGTTAGAATAGCTCAGCATACAATGTGTTTCTCGGATGAAGTAAGAGACGCGGCACTGAAAACTTTTAGGAAACCTTTATAATGGATTCAATAAAAAGCGTCCCTATGCGACGCATGTGCTACAATGATCTTTCTTTCAAACTACAAGTCCAGTCGATCCCTCGTTTGATTCCTGCGACAGGTAATCAATAACGAAGAGAATGGCGTGCAGGAAATTCACGGTTTGAGTGGAAGCGTCTGGTATAATATTGAATCGACATCAAATCTGATTTGTTTATCGTTTCCGGAACGATTTATAGATATTGTTATCTGCTGACACCGCGCGTTATCTATTATTCCACTTTTCGAAACGCTTTAAGAACACATAGTGTAATTTTTAATTACATTGTTATTCACATATATTAGATTGTTATGTTCATTTTCTCATCTAATTAATAATTCTAAAGAATAGATAAATGTGACACTTTAAAATATCAGAATAATAGCAGATATGTTTAATTTAGTTTATTCCAATTTATTGAATGGAATCGTTAACATTTTTGCTGCTGCATTGAAATTTATATATTAAAATGAAATTATATATTCTGTGAATGTTTCAAGTTCGATTGGTAGCAAAAGACTTCGAAACGAGTAGTTTTTTTCATTACATGTTTGTCACGTACGGTCCTCTTTCTCGCGAAAGTATAGAGGCCGATGAGGCAGCAGAAGAAAGCCGCCTCTTACCCGGTAACTGTTACTTCTTAGGGGTTTTAAAAGGGGTTGAAAGGACATTACACCGATGAGCGGGGGAAGATCGAGGTTGACATTTTACCGAAGTCACTAGTACGAAGTAGTTGTTGCTGCGATGAAAGAGTTTTTATGTTTCAAGAGCTTTTAATGTTTCAAAGTGTACTACGAGTGAACCATTAGGCATCTTGTAAAATAAAAGAGAATTGCATTATTACTTTGTCAACAAATTTTAAAAATACAAAGTTGAATTAAACATTAGTACATAATACATGTAATCTTTTCGAATTAATTTTAAATCTGCAATTACATATTTTTAGCAATTACATTATTTAATAAACTGCATTTATATTTTTTGAGTATATTATACATATACGATACAAGTCTGTATGCATATGAAAAAAAGCTTAAAACATACAAAACAACTGGTATTCACAATTGAAATAATGCTATAAATAATAACTAGGTTACACAATAAAAATGTTAAACGTGTTTAAGCCTTAATCTTTAAAATCAATATATAAAAAAAACATATTGCTTTAATATCGATTAATTCTGATTACAGAGAGAATCTAATTATGGATTAAAAAGGCAATCATAAACAAATAGATAAATAGCGGTGACAATTAAGTACTATGAACTTTTGATGTTTTTTTCACGGTCGCTTTGCGGAATCTGAACTCGTGCAAGAAAGTGCGCAATAATTTATGTAGCGCTCTTAACGCGTTCAATCGATGGATCGACTTTTTCTCGCCAATCTGTCGTCAGCTGGCCGGCATTTCGCGCCCCTTATGTGAGTCTGAAGAAGACGAGCAAGTCCTTTGCACGGACCATGACGAGGCGCATATCTTACTAGATATAGCGTATATGAGAAAAGACGGATCTGGAAATACTCGTGCCAGTCGCTGGTACCGCGAACTGATTTGTTTAAGGCTACTGAGTTATTACCACAGCCGATATTGAATCGTGACGAATCAAGCGAGAAATGACGCATTAATTTTTGTTACGTGCCATTTGTAAATAAAGACAATTTGGAATATATTTTGAATAAATACGATAAACTTGTGATAAATTTATGATATTTGCTGATGTGTGCATGAATTTTTGAAATATTTAAAACAAGTAATTATTATTATTTTGCCTGGAGTATGTATTTTTTTATGTGTACATCAGCAATATAATAAAATATTTTATTAGCGCAGTGCGTGCGTGTGTATGTGTGTGTGCGCGCGCGCGCGCGTACGTGCATGCGTGTATGTGTGTGTGTGTGTGTGTATATTTATCAGTTTCTCTAATAATAATTTTTAAATCTTTTTTTGCTTTCGCTATTTAAAACTTAAATTCTTACATATAATTCCAAAAATAAGAGCGGAGTTTAAATCTTTCGTTGACATACAGCGGAAACACTTTCTCACTAGCTGCAACGCGAAAGCTGAAAGAGCGAGCTGTAACAACGTCAAAGTGCAAATAAAAGCAATAAAATAAATTCAGGGATCATAAAGACCGAGCCCGCGTGAACTAGAGAACAGTGCAAGAGAAGCGCGAAGAAAACTGAAGCGGAGATCTTCGGTCACGGGGAAGACGGGTAAAGAGGAAGAAGATGATGAGGCGGGAGGGAAAAATATAATGGTAGCTGGTAAGGTGGGGTGGTATACCATCGATGGATATCGAGTAGGCGAGTTGGTACGTGAGATAATAAGGCGTGCTCGGGCATGCCGATGGAAACCGCACGCGGCATTATTCAAATTGAATCCGGTAAGAATTATTATTGGCGGGCAACTCGGCCCGAGCCAGCTCATTCCGCGGGATCGCATTTGCGAATACGAGGAGGAAAAGAGGACTAGAGGAATCGGCCAAGCAGAGGAGGCGGGAGAAAGAGAGAGAGATTGAAGAAACCGAGGAGAGGAAGGGGGGTTGGCAGAAGAGAGAGAGAGAGAGAGAGAGAGAGAGAGAGAGAGAGAGAGAGAGAGAGAGAGAGAGAGAGAGAGAGAGAGAGAGAGAGAGAGAGAGAGAGAGAGAGAGAGAGAGAGAGAGAGAGAGAGAGAGAGAGAGAGAGAGAGAGAGAGAGAGAGAGAGAGAGAGA
>NW_012130073.1:1353875-1365238 GCF_000143395.1 Atta cephalotes
TCTCTCTCTCTCTCTCTCTCTCTTCTCTCTCTCTTTCTCTCTCTCTCTCTCTCTCTCTCTCCAGTATTAGTAATTATGTTATAGAGTTTGATGTCGATTTTGGAGAGTTAAACAAAATTTTTTTACAATTTTATAATGCTCTTCACTTGATAACGATTATTGAAGGATGCGTCGTTGTGCAGTTGAAGAGCATAATGACAATGAATTAATGAACTCACGGTAATCGAGTTGATTAGCGGCACGCGATTTTTTTCTTGCCAAAGTACGTAGTAAAGAAAATGTAGGGAAGGCGCGATGAAATTTTTAGCGATCTCGTTGCACGAAGGGTTCGACATGCACGTATCGTATATACACATACACACAAATGTGCATTTGCTCGTTCCGCTTTGTGGACAGAGTCCGCGGGGGTTGTCTGAGAAACGGCAGGTGTCCTTCCCTGGCTCGAAGGCAGGTGGACCTCTCTGCCGGAAACAGTAGAAGAAGCACATGGACGGGAGCGTCCTTTTGATGTAGCACGAACGACAACGCGCGACCGTCTTCAATGTTAATGAATATTACATGACTATTGTTCGTACTAATTAGAGGTTACTGCGAATGAACACTTACTATTTACGCTGGAACGCAAAGAGCCATTACTTTGCCAATTCTCCTAAAGAATTATAGAAGACAATCTTTCGTCGAATTGAAAACTCATATTTATCGTTATTTATAACAAGTAGTTTGTAGGATAAGGATGTAAATTGAGATTGTAAAATGAGATTTTAATTCTAGGAGAGTTAAAAAAAGTTAAATTACTTGTTAGAATATATGGTGTTATTTAAAAGTTTGAAATGATTTATATAACTATAAATATAACAATATTATAGTATGACTATTTTAATTACCTATTATTAAATACTAAATTCTCTTATATTTATTGGCTTTATATACGATGATATATATATAATGAAATGTATATATCTTTATAATACAGTAAATTTATGAAACAGTTGTGAATTTATAAAACAGTTATAGTAATCAAAGTGTATTTTTTTAACGCGGTAAATTGTTTTAGATTAAAATTACATATATTTTTAATAAATATATTTAAAAAAAATATAGCGATAGCTATTATAAATATAACATGTATATAAGTTTTATATGTAGACTTGATGTATACATAGTTTTATATGTAGACTTGATGTATACATAGTTGAATAAATTATAAAATAATATTGCCTAATAATAATACTATAAAATAGTTTATTCAACTGTATGTACATTAATTTTACAAAGTATAGTTTTCACTTTTATAGTTGCTTTCACTATGTCTTTACTTGTCTTTACTCTACTATAAAATGATGCAGGCTTATTAATGTATTAAATCAGCGTTTACTTGATCTGGGAATATTACGTAAATTTTATATACGCGAAAGCCTCGTGAATTGCCACGAAGTAACGAAAGGACGTTGATTTTCAAAACGAGGCGAGGGCACATTAACAAGATAAGACGCACGGCCGCTCTTAGAATCCGTGCGTACGAAGAAGGGCCTCGTCGTCGTGTACCATCCTCGACCTCCTCCTTATTTCTTTTTCGTTTTTCGTTCTTTTTTCGCTCTCGCGAGGATTTCGCTTCGCAGGCATTCCGTCCGCGGTCCATTCGGGACCGCAGACCACACCGAGCAGCACCGGACTCGCGCGCACTGGTAATAACCCTTCGCAAGGGTGAATATGGTTACTGGGACCCGGGTTAAAGCCCCGGTGAGTCCCATCGTCCGCCGCCACCGCCGCCGTGTTTTTACGGTTCATAATTCAACCGAGTGTATTTCAAACGCCTGCCAATGCGGGATCGTAACGCCGATGTGAACGCTGTGTTCGAACGCTGGCCCGCCCTGGCGTGGCAGGGCCCGAGAACGCGACGGACCCACACGGACGTGGCGGCCGCGGCGGTCGACCGACAAATCCCGGCATTACGAAGCGTCACTTCGGAGCGCGGAGAGATTTAAAGTCGTCGTACGCGACGCGAAAACTCGTCACCCACGATTGCCTGGTTATTTATGCACTCTCCATCGCCCCGGATGGATAAGGCCCGCTGCTAGAATGCCTTAAGCGCGCGCGAACGCGACAGACAATATGTGCGGTTAGATGGCCGTAACTACGATGGTGTTTTACGGTCGTCTTAAAAATGCCTGTCGGGGTTATATTTTCGAAGGACAATGTTGCTCTCTCTCGATGGGTACACGTCGGACGCGACTTTGCGTCCGTTGATGGAAACGCTCGTTATTTTACAAACTCTTTGAGGAGAATATCGTGGCAGGATCCATGTGCGTTTAATTCCTATTCTTAGCGTTTGAAATAATTAAGCTGATTGATTTGTATGTACAAAAGTTGATAAATCGATGAACGAGCTATTAATATTTTTAAATAAACAATAACAATAAAACGTTTGTTACATTGCGTAGAAATACATAATCAAATTTAAAACAAACGACAAATTTTAAAAGTTTGGTTGTCAAAAAATAAAATTTTTGATCTTTTGATGGCAGATTCATATTATTTACTGCGAGAATTGATTATACATCCAAATATCATTTCAGTCAAAAATTCAAATGAAAATCGTTATATATATAAATATATAAAGCATTGTCTGAAATTTTGATTTCTTATCATTAACATCCAAGGATAAATAAATTTATTTATATGTATAATATTTTTAACTCTCCTTTGTAGTTGTAACTATAACCATATATCTTTTTTTTTAATGCACTCAGAATATGTAGTTTTATGATGTTTGAATTCATTTACTTTAATTGATTTCCATATTATTGATCTTATTCTAGAGCGATAGTTCTTTTTTTAATTTAAATTTTGTAATTTGTGATGGATTTCAAACTATTTACAATAAGTTGTATATATATATACCATACAATTTACGCGTTTCTTATAATTATAATGATCTTTTACGAAGTTACGTAAAAAATGTCGAATATACTGAAAAGTATTCGTGTCGTTTGTCAACGTAGCGTAAGACTGGTATTCTTCCAGCATTTTATTCCCCAAGACTATCATTTTGTGACAATGCGTTTGTTCTTCATCTATAGTTCTCTTTTTTTCGCTAACTCAAAAATTTTATTTCATATTTCTCGCAGACATTCAAATAGTCGTTTACGTTGCAACAGGATGTCATATTTTCTAATGTGCTTCTCTTTTCCAGCATTGCGTATCCCCTTATCGTGAATAAATTTGCAATACCGGCTCGCGAGGGTTGAGCAGAAAGGTTTCTCGTGTCTGGAAGAGAATGTACTTCGAACAGTAACTATTGAAATGATCGGTAAGTTTTTTACCCTCTCTTATCCACCCTTTCCTCTTCTATCCTTTTCTTCTGCTTTCGCTACTCGTCACGAATTGCTTCACCACGATATTGCGCTCATAAACGTATCACAACATATACATCGGAACACAAAATTTTATGTATGTTCACATCAATCGTAAAAGCTCTGGCTTTGATAGCAATATGTTGTAAATGATGCACAAATTTCTCCGACTATATCAGATGCATATTCAATTAAACCAATTTTGCTCATATATCTTTATTTATTCTAACGCTTTATTTGCCAGTATTTTATATTTTATTATGAATTAACAGTGAAAAGAGTTAATATTACTTTCATTTTTAATTATACCGCCTTCTTCATTATGAATATAAAAATTCTCAATTTATTTCTTCAAAAGATGATTGGTGGTAATAAAAAATTAATAATATATTAAAATTGTTAAAAAAACAAAGATCATTAAAGAATTATAATAAAGTTTTAATTAATTTTTGGTAATTAGATAGATTAGATTAGTATAGAACATTTACATCAATTTTTGAATGTTTTATATAATATTACAGTCCAAAACAAACTGTAATTATAAACAGTAAAAAATATTTTTTATATTAAAACGCTACAGTTACAGTCGTTAAGATTTACATATGCCCCTAAATATACGTAAAAAAATTGACATAATATTTGTGTCATTTTCTAATATATTTATCTTATGTTATAATTAATATAAAGATTTGAATGAATCATTTGGAACACATAAAATGCGTCAAATTTAATAAAAGTTTTCCAACTGTGTAGATTTTTATTTAATATTTTTAATATGTCAATGTTACCTGTTATTAAATCTGTGAGAAACAAAATGTATACGATACACAAATTAAAGAGTTACAAATATAGTTTGCATACACCTTATCGCGAAATTTCCGGACGTGAATGCAGCAGCAACGATACGGCAATGATGATAGCGCACACGCACGCGTTGTACGCTAGTTTGCGATGCAACTATGCAAGTTGAACGTTCCTTATACCGTCGCACACAATACCATACACGCGGTGTATAGCGCGGAGGATGCCTCCGAGGTGTTACGGCATAACTTCGTGATTATCCGCCGCGTGCGCGGCCGTGCGATCGTCCCGGAGAAAATGATATTCAGATGAGAAGGAAATCAATTCCACGATGGAATCGGCGAGACTTCGATTAGAGAAGCGGCGTGTAACATAGCGCGGGACGCGAGAGAGAGAGAGGAGGGGAGGGGGGGGAGAGAGAGGCGCAATGCGAGGCGGAAAGTGGATTAAATTCCGCCGGATGTTTCCTTTTTGGACGCGATGCAAAATCGATATGGCTCGCCTTTGAAACGGCTCTTTCGCGGCACGTTTATTTATTTCTGTAGCTGTTGCTCTTCAAGGATGCTCCAGGACAGGGGCAGGTCGCGATCGCGTCGCGAAATGCTGTGTAAAATAAAACTGCTGCGCCCTCCGCCCGGTACCACCCGACGTCGATATCTGCGGGCGTATCCATTGAATTCATGTAATATTACCGCGTGGCATGCTGTACTGGAACCCGTGCCTCGTATATCCCATATATACACTTCCGCGTGCGCGCTCCGCATTTTATGCGTCCGTTTTAATCGAAAATGCAATATCATTAATTGCGTTATTAAAACCTAATAGGGCGAGTTTTCTTGAGTCCTAACAGTAAGAAAAGTAAAACGCTCGCTATTTAAACTCACTTTTATATCACCAATGAGAGAGAAGTAATAAAATAATAAAAATCGACTTCGACAAAAATTTAAAAAAAATAAAAAATTTTCCGATATATCTCCATATACAAATATATTGTATATTAAATATTGTATATTAAAAATTTTTTAAATTTTGTATCATTTTTCCGAATTAAAAAAATATTTAATTGTGTAAAAAAAATTATTAATATTTGTATATTAAGAATGTACAAATATTTTTTTATTCAAAACTAACGAATCAATTATTTTAATATCTGATTATCTAACAATAACAATTTCCGAGCTTAATGATGTGAGGTCACTCGATGTATTTCTTTAATCAATTCATATCGATCCATACATAAATGTGAATTCGAAAATCGAATTTGGTTTTCAGAGTGTCAAAATACATAAGAATAGCATAGTTTAATCTCCGGATCAAATATTAAATTTTGTTTTATGTGCCTCTAATTATTAAATGTATTCATTCTTATAATTCTTATAAATCAATCAAAATTTATTTTTCGTGCATAGCCCATCCATTGAATTCACATCTATTTAATTTTATATCATATGAAACGGAACAAAAAAAAAATTGCAGAACGTCCCGTAATAATTGCAATGTGTATTTATCATTAAATTAAATGATTAAAGGCAATTTTAAGTATTTTGCTGTTATAATGTACTCTATAAGACATAAACACAGGCTTGTAATTAGACAGCCTTATTTAGCTAAATGCCTGGCTAAGATGAGCTTCAATAAAGGTATAACTAAAATCATCCGGAGCGTCGAGTTTACGAGTGTTGGATGTAGCCTTCGTATCGGCATCGTCTTTGCCTCTCGCTCATTGTTTTTGTATTTCCGTTTTTTTTTTCACTCTTATTCCAGTGTAGTTCTTGACCAGCTTGCGCGTTCCTCTTTTCCACCTCTTCCCCCATTTCCCCCTCTCTCTCTTTGATCTTCTCCGTGGTACACTTAATTGGCGATAAAACGAAACCCACGGCCTCGTAAAAAAATCTCGCCTACCCCTACATTGTATTAATTAGAGCCCTTATAATGCTTTAAATAAGGCGCAGCTTAGTTATGGGTTGACCGAGCAAAGTTGTGCTCCGTGTTATCTCGCTAGTTGCATCCCTCTTTTCTTCCCTTCCACCGCTTGTTCCTTCCTTCGCCATCCAGCTCTTGAGAGATCCCTGAATGACCAATTATCAGCCATAATATCATCAGGGCCCGCTGGGCCCGGATTAATCGCATCCGGTTTCCTACCTCACGGAAAAGGTGCGGTAAAAGAATTTTCTGGCTGGCAGGAAATTTCTGACAGCGTTAGTAAAATGTTCAGGTATGATGCTCTGTGATGTTCTGAAATATTCATTAATAATTTAATGTTTCATGCAATTTAATATTTAATTTTTAATTCAATCATACAACAAAGTTTTGCTTAATTTTTTGTTACATTGTCGATCGAATTAATATATAACTGATTGCTATATTATACTGCTGCTATATTAATTCGCGTCATTTTTTTCTTAACAGCGTTTTGATATTCAAATACGAGTGCCAAATTTGATAACAATAATATTGTAATCTAGAATATTATAAAAGAAGTGATTTATAAAAGAAAACATATTTCGCTTCCATAGAAATTTGTATGTAATTGAGTATCCTTTATATGTATATGAATGATATTGTGGCATTAATATTTAACACATTTATTTCTTTTGATAATAAAATAATATAGACAGAAAAAAATCATTGTTTCATATGTCTAAACTCGATTCTAGGAAGCTGTAAATCTATAATTTAGTTAAATGTGTGATAGTTAAATGAACGAAGATCTTGATAGTTTTTTGCTAGATATATCGGTATTTTGTCTTTAATGACAGACCGCTTAGTTAGGAAGATCGTAGATTGCAGACAAACTGTACACCTATTCTGGAAACGGAGTTACAAAAATAAATGCCGGGCTGTACAATGGCGCCTCAAGACGACTATAATTTGATATTTGATGCGAAATTAGATGCGCCGGAAATTTGTCGCCTGCGGCACGGAATCGGATCGCCTACTCGCTGAAATTTGGTCTTATAAGCATATCGCTCTAAACAATGCGTTCCAATTTTGATTCTTAGAAATGCAGATCAATATTATTTTGTCGCATCTGCGAAAAAGGAGTTTTATAAAAAGCTTAGCTCTTAATTCACTAAATTTAATAAATACAGGGTGTTTTCGGATAGCACTAGATTTTCTGTACACATTCTTTATATAATTCAAGATTGATGTTCCTTTAGCGATAATTTGATCAAATAGTTATTTCTTTTTTACTTTTTTTATCTTCAATTCGAAACTGTTTATAATAGCAGTTGTGACAACATATAATTAAAATTTTAAAATAATTTTTTGAAATTATTTTAATTAAATGTAGAATCTATAGGTTAATTCTTTATTTCATATTGATGTATTTTCTAAAAAATTCTTAAAGAAATTTTTTTTTTCGAGAAAATTTTATTTTCATTAATACATCAATGATATAATATTTAACTCATACACGTCAGTACAATCAGATTAACTTTCAACTTATTCAGAAGCGCGCGTTGCAAAATTATGGTCGATTCCATGCGAAAAGTGTCGCGACTGGATTTCGCGTTAATGCATCGCGTTGGTCCGAATCTCGAACAGTTTCTGGGCGTCAACGGCACGCGCTTGGGTGGAACTAATATCCAGGACCCATTGGAGTCTTACTCTTCACTTTGATACTTATCACGCGCACTGGACTGCATATAATTACAATTAAAAGAGATCGGTGCCGATAACGGAGACGACCTCCGCATCCACTTTCTTTCAGGCCCACCCCCTCCCCCTCCCCTCTCCCTGGATTCTTCCTCTCTTTTTCTCTCAACCGCCTCCTCTATCGAGCACTCTTATGGTGCAGCCGATGCATCTAGCTATATGGTTAAGGGGGCCAGATTACGGGGAGGGAAGAATGGTGGCATAATATCCGCTTGAACTTAAGTTATATTCCTCGTGCAGTCGAGATATCGGTGCGGAGGTGGAGTTCGGTTCGAGGGTATGCTAATTCCGGCCTCGGGCCACCACGCAGCCCTTAATAGCCAGCTGAGCAGCTCTTATGCCGGCAACTAGCGCTCGTATATACAGAGAGTGAGGGCCGCTGAGTGTATCTCGTAGTTATAGAGGCATCCTCCTCTCAGAGTCTCTCGTCGGTACCGTCGGCGAGAATCACCGGTTTTTCGGAATGTTAATGCCTCGGCGCGGGGGCGCCCCTATATGGGTTCACGACGGCGATTAGCGCTCGTACGTGTAATTGGGATAATGTCTCTTCTCTCTTTCTCTCCTTCTCACTTCTTCCTCTTGGCGTGGCGGTGTGATCGTTCGTGCTCTGCAATTCCCGCTACGTGCATCATTTTTATTTAATTTGACAATAGAATGTCTGAATAAATTGCCTATAATTTGCGTAGATATGAAGAAAAAAAACTTTTTCTTTTTAAAAGAAGGCGAAGAAATTGTTTGCTTGCATCTACATAGTAAAAATATTTTATGTTTGTGTTAAAATTGAACCTTGTTAACTTTTTGTGTTGAAATTTTAATATAAATGTTTATCTAACGTAATGTGTAATTTACATTAATAACTGTATAGATGAAGAAGTTGATAGTCAGTCTTATATAGGCCGCGTTTTACTGTTAAATCACACATTGTATTAAAAATATCGATGTTAAACATAATGTATTATACAAATATATATATATAAATATATAATACAATTTTGTCATAAGGTAATCTCTATAGATAGACGTGATCACTTTTAATGGTTTAATGAATTATTACACTGAAGAAGATCCGAATCGGGAATGGAAATGTTTGAGAAATTATATAGGACAATTACATGGACAATTACATTTGAATAAAATCGAACATACTCAATCAACACCATCTCAACTTGATAAAAACAGAATGCATTTTTTTAAACGTTGATTCAAGCTAAATGAATAAAATGTTAATTTAACTTATCATAAATATTATTCAATTGTGTCAGTATTTTATATATCTTACATTTTGTGTTAATTTTTTACATGACGTTTGTACTTTCTAAAATATGTCTCTTATATTAAATTGACACAAAAATTTGAATGGACCATTTGGAATACATGAAATATGTTAAATTTAACACAAATTTTCCAGTTATGTACCTCAGTCATTGCATTCTTGCTATGTTTGACTCCTTCAAAAATCGTGCAATTCTTCATAATTAGCATCTTTCCACGAATTTAGCTCATGACACACGAAAAGCTTTTTCATGGTCCTACGAGAAGGATTACTGCGAAGGAACATCCGACACCTGTCGGTTCGAAAGTTCTACTTAAAACCGCGCACTTTTGCAGGATCGATTCTCCCCCGCACGCGCTTTTGCTCTCGCAGCGTTACAGCGGCGTTACGGGCACGATCAATCGATTGTTATTTATCGGCTCTAATTCGTCTCCATTTAGAAAAAACATCTGCCTTGGCATCGAGAGCGCTTTTGCACCGCCGGCAATGACGGGGCCCAACGGCGAGCAATTCTTAGAGAGCGAGCGAACCGACGCCGATCGACGATTCCTGCCTCATAGGTAGATAATCGCCTTTGATTTCTCTCTTCGATTCCTCCCTTCCCTCCTGCCGTTCCCTTACTCTCACCCCTTCGTGCCTTTCTTCCTTCCGCGCCGCGCCAACCCTCATCTCCTTCTCCTCGAAAGTCCGTGCGATCAGAGATCACTCCCTTCTTATATAATTACCTTATTTCCGAATAATTGGCCAATTTATACTTGAGTCCCAGCTGAAAACAATCCGCCTCTCTCGCTCTCCGTCTCTCGCTATCTCGGTCTCGCTCGTGCCCTCGCCACCCTGAACACGGCCACGGTGTGTGCCCCATAGGGCCCCGTAGAGCGGTTATTTTATGTATATGGGAGTGTGATTAGATCAGGCCCCGCTCCTCTCTCGCTCCGCTATGTACGTATGTATGTGTGGGTATGATAATTCTGCCCGTAGGGCTTCATGGGGCAGTCTCCACCCACGCCACGCACACACCACGTAGCGCGTGTTCCTACTCTTTCCTTCGCTCCGCTCCATCTTTCTTCTCCAGCTTTTCGTTCCATTCCTGTCTCTCGCTTTCCTTCGACTTCTGCGCTTCTCTTTCTCCTTTCCCATCGTCTTGTGATTCTGCAATTCCACGTTCTACCGTACAGTAACATTGCAATCTTTCCTCTCCTCCCCCCCCTACCTTTCTCTCTCTCTTTCTCTCCCTCTGTCTCTCTCATCGTGCTGGTGCATTTTTGCGCGCGACCGCGCGCGTTCTGCTCGTTTCGACCCATTTGGATTCGCGTCCCGCGCGACCTCGAATTAGAGATCACGCAGGTACGCCGTTGTCCTGGATGGATGTGTCTCGGGGATTTAGGTCGTGTTTCGTCGCAATTACAACCAATTGGAATTCGGGCTTTGCCACGGCTGGCAATTGAACATCAATGCGCATTTTCCAAGTTTCGTAATGCATTTACATAATACATTCTTATGATGTATTTTGCGGCTCACGTGCGAGGAACTTTATCCCAGAAAAATAAATTAATTTTATGAGAAATATTATGTGCGAGATTATTAATATACGAGATCTTTTAATTCGTATGATTTACAATATCATAAAGAAATTTAATTCAAAAGGTTCTGCACTAATAATATGGAAAAATTCGATGAAAGAAGTTAATTTTCAATTATAATGTAGCTTACAAATATGATAAATAAAAAATGTCATAGATACAAGACTCGATAATAGACAATTTTTGAGTTTAGTGTGTTAAAGCTGTTATGTGAGTATAAATTTTACTTTGATCTTTTGTTCACTACATTGTAATATAAGCTATCACATGTGAAAATGAATTCATTTTATTAGGACACAATTTTCTATATATAATTAATATGGGATTTTTTGATGCAGCATCTGATAAAAATATTCTGATACCAAGAGGCAAATTATTATGAACAAAATGAATTCTGATCAATTAGAATTCTTTCGACTATGTATGACTAGAATGTTTGATTTGAGTGATTTAACTGTATAAATATATCAGATTTTTACTATTATGATAGAAATTTATCAGAATTCTAATTAATGCCATCAAACCTTTTCTAGTACATAAATGTATATTTATTTCCGTGTTACGATACAGTGTCAGTACTAAAAATTTATAATTATGTATTTTATAGATTTTCAGTAGCAATATATGTTGGAAACAATCTTAGTAATAGTATAGAGGTGGGGGGGGGGGAGGGAGAGAGAGAGAGAGAGAGAGAGA
>NW_012130073.1:1365688-1386478 GCF_000143395.1 Atta cephalotes
TAGTAATAGTATAGAGTAGGGGGGGGGGGAGGGGAGAGAGAGAGAGAGAGAGAGAGAATGAATGTGTATACTAACTATATAAATAAAACATACTAATTTCTATTTTATATTTATATACTCGTAAAATAAAATAACTTTTATATTGTGTCTGCGCTAAAGACGTTTTCAAAGAAAATATGTTCACTATCTACATTTTTGATTTTGATAAACATGATATGCGCAGGAACTACATTGGCATTGAGCCAGAATTCGATTCCTTCTCTAAACCGCGTAGTCGCATATTAAAACAAGAAATTGAACATTTGAGAATATTTTTAAAACTGTGCGGAAGAAATGTTTTTACATGCTTGATACATAATTAATGACAACTAGGTTTATCACTGTCTCAACTAAAGTTTTATGAATATTAAAATTATATAGAATTTCATAAAAGAATCTATGCAGTGTGCAAGATAAATATAAGAATAAGGTAAATGTTTTAACTGAATGTGCCCATTAAAAAGTCAACAATATATTTATAATTATATAAGACATTTGTCAATAAAAAAAAAGATAAGAAAAAAAGGTGTTGAATATTTTATATCAAAATGAGCAATAAAAACATGTAACTTTGATTGCAAATTATTACGACAAAATTTCAAGTTTCACAGAAATATATTCGCTCCTTATCATTTTGAGAAAGACTTATTGTTAGCTAGTATATATATATTTTTGAATTTTTGATATTATAATTTCTTTTTTAACGCTATTAATTAATACAAATCTCTAAAGGATCTAAAAAAAATATCTCTATAAAAATCAATATTAGAATTATGTGTAAGTATACATAAATTATATATATAAATAATTATTTAATTATAATTATATATATAAATTGTATATAAATACACATAAATTCTCATTTATTCTCGTCTGACGATAATGTATTTTATTCTTATAAAACGTTATTGTCATATAAGAATAATTTATGTTCACATGTCTGTCTTGAATCTTATAGTTATGATTATTTTTTTATTTATATTCTTTGGACCCTAAATTATTTAGAGATTCTAAATTATTTACATTTAATAATCAATAGTAATATAGAACTGATTATACATTTTTTAACTTCAATTATTGCTTATTATACTTCAGTATCAGTTCAATTACATTTATGTAATCAGTGTATCCTTGAAGAAGAAAATATTCTTGCGCGACGTAGATCTCCACTTTTGTAAAATGAAACACGTGGTTCCACGTTACACTTGCACCGTTCGCGGCGAGAAATCGTCGGAGAATAGCATTCGTGTAGAGTACACGAGTAGAGTAGTGTAAATGAAAGAGAAAAAGAGAAAGGGCGAGACGAACAGAGGGTTGAAAAAGCGGGACTGATCGAACAACCGCCGGGCGAGAGCGAGTGTAGCAATTAACTCGATGCTTACGACGATAATTAGCGAAGGATCGAATGAGGCAGCTGGTCGGCGGAGGAATCGGGTCCCGTCCTCGTCTTCTTCCCCTCTTCTGCGCTTCGTTCCATAGCCACATTTACCTACGTAATTATCGTTATGATGATTATGACCGCGCTCGGCCACGGTCAACAGAATACTCACCGCCGCGTGGCAAACGTGATCCTTTCTATGTCCCTTTCTGTTTTCCTCGTTTCACTCTTCTTCTACTCTCTGCCACTTGGGAATTTAATCGTTTAAAATTTGCTACAATCGAAATTAGCCGCGTTGATCCGCCTGCACGCACGCTGTAATCCAATGCTCTTCCGTTGCGTCAAACACGCAACAAGTACATTTATCAAGCGCATTTATTCGTTGAGGCGGAAGGCGAGCAAGAGCCATTTATGCTTCTCATTCTTTATCTGTTCACCTATGTATATTGCTTATGCAATTTGTTTATAAATAAAACCATCGCGCGTATTTTCAATTATATTTTTCGTTAAATCGAAAGAAACCTCTTTGGAGATTGATTAATCACGAATTAACTGCTCGGCTTATTACTTCCTGATTACGTTAGCAAGCTCTCTCCAATTAGTCAACATTACTATCTACTGCGTGTTAGATATTAGTCCATAACTTTTGTAAGACACAACGTGCAACGCCGCTTGCACAACCGTCATGACCCTAATGAATACATATCCTTCTCATTAGTGAGAACTTATTGCTTGTTTCGCGATGATCCGCTTTAACACGCGATAAATAGATGCTGGTTACATCAAGTCAAGGAATGATCGCGCGTCCCTATCTATGGCGCGAAAAAGGCAGAGACGGACGAACGCGAGACTCTGAAAGCGGTATTCGACGAGAAGATGTGTGGACGGAAAGTACGAGTTCCGTCGTAATTGCTACGGACCCTGGTCGTTGGACGATCAAGGAGGGAGTCGGGTGAAAGTTCAGTTAATTCGATTAGAATCACCCTAGTGTATATCCGCGGTCAGGATTCGCTGCGAGCGATCCTCCATCGCGGATATATCTATCGCTCAGCGTGCGGATTATGAGAAGTCAGGGGGGGATCGAAGATACCCTTCTCCTCCGAGATCGTGCTAGGTAGTGTCAGACTTCCTGGAGCTGTTGGATGAGTTCGTTTCATAGTTGTGTCTCGCGGCGGCGCCGTGTCAGTTTTCTAGGTCAGACGAATTAATTTTAAACCGAAATTCAATATCCTTTTTGGATTTTATTATCCTTGTTTTGTGAAATTTTTTTTTACGTTTGTATGTTCAAAAACTTATGTTTTTATTAAGAAAATATTTTTAAAATATTTTTAAAATATTTGAAATTGTCAAAAAATTAAAGTGTAGATAAAAATAAGAATTAATGAGTGTTTAAATGCGATAATTGGAGCACTAATTAATTACATTAAGATATAATTAATACTTATAATTATTAGGAGAAATTCCTACACCTAATAAATAAATTTAATATCTGTACTTTTTAAGATGAAATTGTATATAATTATTTTCAGAGTATAACTTCATACAATATGTATAATATAATGAAAGAAATATATATACCACATACATAATATTCTTTATATTGAATTAAAAATAATTGAAAAATCTCGTCTGTTTCATCCACCTGATACAGGTGGATGATCGTTCAAAGTCTTCTATTACATCTTTAAAAATACTTACGAGCGAATTGCGCCATACTTAGAGTATTCTTGCGTTATTTCAAGTTATCACATTTTCAATTTTATGTAATGCCGTTTTTTTCACTTATACTGTGTACTGGTTTGAATATAATTATAATATGGATATATAAATTTGTTACACATTGAGAATGATCCAATAGAAAGGTTGGAATGTTTGTTATTATATATCACAAGATTTATCGATTTAATAATTTAACACCTAGCTTTGCCACATATAGCTTCTATTATAATTGCCTCTCATTTTATTCATTTTTAATTTGTTATTCTAATTAAGCTTTGTGCTATTACCTAAAACATAATTTAATTAAATATGTTATAAATATTTTAAATAAGTTACTAAGAAATTCATTAAACTTGTTCAATAGATCAAAGATATTACATTTGTTTATGACAGATTAATTCTATTAGTACTTGAAAAAGTAATTATTTTTAAATTAGTATTTGATATGAAAAGAAGTTATTTTTCTCATTTTTAGGGCGATATTCTGATATTTTTCATATTTATGACAATGAAGATTTAATTGATAAATAGCTTTGGTTTAATAATTGTAATATTCTAACTTGTAGTATAAAAGAAACGGTAGATTTTCGAGAGGTCGAGCTATCATCGAAAAACTATACAACATGGCGGTTGCGAACGAAATAGAAGCATCCACGGATCGTTTTCACGCTCTCACGGCGTGATTTATACGTCTATTTTCGAGAGAGCAGCAAAAGCAATTCAATAAAGAAGAATTTCTTGCCCAGGGCTGCCCGGGCTCGCATGATCGAAGACTGTCTTGGTGGGACTACAATTACCGATTGTAACTAGAATCCTTGCATAATGTTTGCGTTAAATAATGTATGGGTCCGCTACAATTGTTGAGATATGGGAGCAATCTATCCTTGTAGGAAAGTTATTACGAGTTTATACGATGCGAATTTATCATTCGGCAAATGAACTACTACGATCTTGAAATTCTTGTTAAGAATATAGGTCTCATCTTCTTCATTCGACACTACATATCTTAATAAATAGGCCTCTTTAGGCACAATGTGAAATCATACGCTGTTTTAAACGCGCGTTTGATGATTTTACATGAATAATTGATTTTTACTACTAATAATACACGCTCATATTTTATCTTAATTGAACTTTAAGATGAAATTTGTCGGTAAATCTCAGCAAGCGAATATTTATTTATATTAAAACTAACTGCTTATGTATACGTATATATAAAAATGTTTCAATGTAATTAACTGAATTTATAATATACTCTCAATGTTTTATAATCGAATTTTTCTATATTTTAAATGTAAATCGAAAATAATTATTGAGAAATAATATGAAATCAATAAATGCAATTAATAATTAATTAACTTATCATAATATTATATTCAAAAAATAAAAATGTGGATTTAATCATGCTGTGTCTTACTGTGTTGATATTGTATTGACTTGTGATTTTAATCCTTGGTGTTTATCAGTGGTAAGAATTAATGCGGTAAGAATTATACAAACAACGCAGTGTTATAAACATGATATTAAATCCACACTCATATTTTTAAGTAATTATTATAATGTGATAACATAATAAATATACTCTATATATAAATTGCTCTAAATGGGAATTAAATTCTATATCTAAATAATAGGATAGGTGTATAAATTACATACATAAATACTCTATTAAGCTTATGTAATATGTGGTTCTTCTGCTTGAATATGAAATAAGTTCTATCATTTGCGATCTCACTATATGTTACAAGTATAATTCAGAAAGGTTCCAACTTGCTTGTAAGTATTTCGTGATAAAACAGATTGTTTCTATGCGGGAATGCATTCGTTCGTTTAATTTGCACTTGAGAAAGATAGGAAAGCTTCTACGAGGTGCATCGAACTTCAGAAAAGCCGACGGTTTTAACGCCAACGACGACATAAACACTCGGCATAGGAAGCATTGCAGGCACGCAGAAAGTTGTCCATGAAAGAGAGGGCGGCACGAGGGGGATGGCAAGGGGCCGGGGGATGGAGAAGCGAGAGCAAGGTGGTGGACGGGTGGCAGTAGCTCTGAGAGATGACGAAGGAGCCCTGGGCGCGGGGTGGTTTCCCGGATCGATGTGTGTGCCCCCGCCTTCTCTACACTCAGCTATCCCCCTGCCTCCACCTACCCACCCTCCGCCTCTGGCCGCCCCTGGGGGTAGTTATACAAATTTCCAAGAGTGTCTGCTTCCACCCTCCGTTCCCTCGTACCTCCTTCTCCTCTTCACTCCACGTTCGCCGCTTCAACCTCTCCTCCCTTCGCCGGGCACCTCTCGCACCAGCTCCCGAGTTTCCATGGCAACCTGGAGGCGGGTCTTTGCATATTATACTCTGTGTGTGACAAGCCGACTCGTTAGGTATGCTCGTGTTGGTGTTGGTTACCCACCCCCGCTCGAGAGAGAGCACGTGAGTATATGTATGAGCGTGTGAATGTGTGCGTGAGTGCTCGCTTAGAGGGGGTTGCAAAGGAATCAGTTGGAGGTGTGAGCGGAGGCAGATGAGGAATTGTCACCTCCGACGACGAGGAATGACGAGGAGGGGCAAGGAGTGCCCGGCAGAGCTCGTGATGTAAAAAGTGGGAGCGAGAAGAAAACGCAGCTGAGGGCGCGCGAGAGGAAACTCAGGGATGGTCGGAGGAGTGGAAAGAGAGCGGTGGCAGAGGGGTGCTTATGCCGCCTCTTTGTACTTTGCAGGGTTGCTGCAATCTCCCATACCTCGGCGGCCTCCGGCCTCGCGAGTGAACTCACCCCATCGTCATCGCCGACGAACCCTGCCACCCACCCGACCTATGCCACCCTCTCGGTGGAAATTCTACGAATCCTGGAATCTCGTATGGAGAAACGAAAGAGTCTGAGGCAGAAAAAGAGAAACAGAGAGAAAAGGGGACGAGAAAGGAAGAGAGGGAGAGAGAGAGAGAGAGAGAGAGATAGAGAAAGAGTCGAGACGAGGCCTGGCATGCTGTGATTTCTAGCGATCCCCTCTTTCCTCTTTAAGGCGTTGCGCTCACGAGTTTTACGGGGATGCCTTTGATTTTTTTTGAAGGAAATCGGAAGTGACGGTTACCCGTGCAGGCAGGGTGTGTGTGTCTCGGGATATTTCTGGACGTGATTTCAGCTTAAAACAGTTGCCGCGCAATAGATGCCATCGTTTTCTTTTGCAAAATAAGTTATTTAAACTATTTTTTTAACAAAAATTTAACATTATAATCTATAGAATAGATTATACACACTTCAACAAAAAAGATAATTACGCTTAGGTCTGGACCTATGACATTTCTTGTAAGTCTTGAGAGGAATTGAAAATGTTATGACATTTTGCCGTATCTGTTATCATTTTTGAGATAATGGCACTTTTGTTTAGATTCTGATATAATTTTGCATCGAAGAATGTATTTTGCTTCTTTTCAATTGGGGATATATCAATGCTTATACAGCATCATTCCAGCAGTATTGCAAATGTTACAGCAAGTTTTTGCGTGATTGCTTGTTAAATGAAGCAACTACGCATCTTTTAGAAGATCAAAACATTGACGCAAATATCAAATATGTCGCACAAGTTAGAATGTACATCGGATTGATGAAATCGATAGAATAAGCGTTACTATGTCAGGGCTTTTTTTTTAATTCGAAGAGTCGGAAATGATGTAGATTATGTGTAGATCGATGAGCAGAACGTATATGTCGCCGGGGAAATGCATGGGATTGCGATTTCAATTTAATCCAATGCGCAGCGTGCCGTATCTCCCTGTGAAATCATTGATGTCGCGTGAGAGCGTTTGTGACGTGCCATGTTATTGATCTCGATATAGAAAATAAATTTATTTAGACAACGATGGGAATGTTATGTATTGGGTTGTCCGGAAAGTTCGTGCCGATGTTGAAGAAAAATTGAAACGCAGAAAATTTAAATTTTAGTATACATTTATTAAATTATATAGGTTAGTCGACATGAACTTTCCGGACAATCCAATATTATCCAATATTATTCATGAAATGTGTTCTAAAAACGTAAACCTGCATAGTTTATATAAAAACAAAATCCATACAATAACAACATGATTCGTATCGAAATATTTATTTTGTCCAAAAGTAACATTTAACCATCAGAAATAATATTGTTTTCATTGTTTCCAAGCTAATTTTGATATCTAGATAGTATCTTCAAAACAATATCTGATTCGTATTGTAAAAATAATATAAATATCATTAAAAAAAATCATTAATGTATATCAAATCATTAATGTATATAATATATATTGGAGCACGTACAAAAGTTATCAAAAAAATATCGGAATTACGAATCTCGAATATTAATTTTCAATGATGTTCCAGTACGAAGTACGTGATCATTTCAGCAACGTATACAAGAAACGCTTGTGGATCACACGAGGGTCGCAATAGAGAGGCGAATTTTCGCAGTGAAGGCGCCTTGCAGGATGACGTGTTTTTCTGGCAGCCAAGTGGGGTGCGAGCCCCTAATTATAAAATAAAAAAATCAATATCTTACCCCAGTCGAGGCTAAAAAAAATAGGGTGACTACCCCCGTCGTCTTCCACCGCTGTCGTTTCAGTCGCTGCTCCCTGACTGCTCCGGTCGCGGGGGCTGATTTTTCTACTCTCCCTATCCCCCCCCTCTCCCTTCGCCTTCATCGCTCTTCGCATCGCCCATTTTTCCTCTCTCTGTTTCTATTAAGGGTGCAGAGTCTTCCTGGCACACTGTTAGGAGAAGCGAAGGATGGGGTGGTGCGCTCGGGAGTACCGCAATAGCGGGGATAGCGACGTATAACGGATAACGGAAGAAACTGCGCGACTTTATTTCGTTGCGCTTATTGCGTTTCCTGAATTTTTATACGCTGCATGCGGCCCATACTTATGGACTTTTAATGCCCCGCTGGCACGTGCGACACGCCTATGCTTTAAGGATCTGTTGCTAGCAGGCAGCGAGTGCCGTTACGCTTGCGAAAATCGGGATATCGTGATTTTGTTTTACAGCATGTCTTTACTATCTCCATGTAATCATGATTTTCAAGCGATAGATGTAACACGCGATATACAGCAGAAAAAAAATATTACTTCCTTTATTCTGAAAAATACGAGAAATGCTGTTTATTTAAGTATCTAAAGCAAATCACTAAAATTTTGTGTTAATATAATTGTCGATATGTATGATGAATGTTTATTTTTATTAACTTACATCACATTTTGTTACATACTTTATTTATTGCTTGAAATCTTTTTATTAGATACTATTTTTGTTCTTATTTTTCATGACTTATATTAATACAAAATAAATGAGAAGGAAATCATTGTTAAAGCTATTACTGTAACATTTGACGTCATTTTTCATTATAAATAAGTTTTATTACAAACAACTGACTCCAACATGGTAGTTAAAAATTAGCTATATTGCAATTTATAATCTAAATAGAATTATTTCTTGATTCTTAATATCTCTTGATTCATTTTTCAAAAAAATTTTTCTATTCATAAAATATTTGAGTTTTATCCATGATTTTATATTTAACATATTCTTATATCCTTTTTATTTCTTTCCTTTATTATCACAAATCATGATTTTTGTCACACACTATAACTTTTGTGTAAAAGCTTTGATTTGTTTTAATTTGTGAAAAAATTATTTGAATTGGCGGTCTAAAAATATTTATAATACAAGCTGTAACGTAAATTATTTTTTAAAATATCCACGTTGCACTACCATATTACTACGATTCTCGGCACGTTCGACTCCGCGAGAATCGAAACAGCCCCAGGCAGTGCTTGGTGCTGGCACTCAATCAATAGACACACAAATATCATCTCGAAAGTGTTCACACTGTCTCTATCTTTTTCTCTCCCTCCTTTGCATAAATATATTCACGTAGGCTTTTTTGCGCGAGCCCACGCACGTGTTGAGTTTTTTTGCGATTCCGTCAAGTGTCGATGACGGCGTCACTGTCGAGTTAGCGGCAGTGCTACGCCACATCGATTTTAGGGATTCGCCGTCGTTTTTGTCTCGCGCGACGACACATTCAAATAAGTAAGGCTCATCCCCGCCGGTCCCTCCGTCTTCCACGACAGAGGACGATCGGTCCCGCCACCCCTTAGGTCCTTCTTTCGCCTTCGTTCGCTTCCCCCTACGTTGGCACGAGGGATGGGTCGCGACGAGATTAAAAGAAGAATCAATAGCGCCTCTCACCCCACGCACCCCCTCGTAGCACCGCGGAGGTGGGTGCTCCCTTCTCGTCCCGCTCCCACCTCCGGAACCCCCGCAACCTCAAAGGCCCTCGCTATATATTGAAATGCTCTAAGAGAGGACTGCCTTGGAGCCATCCCACCTCCGGTCTCTTCTGCAACACAGTCACCACCTACGTGGGTGGTTGTCGGGTGAGGGGGTGACCACCCTTTCGTTTCATCCCCTTGCCCGCGCTCCCTACGAACACACTCGCTACTCTTTCGGTTCCTCTTGGACAAACACTGTACGGGCGCTTCTTCTTCCTCTTCGTCTTCGTCTTCTTCCTCCCAGGTCTATCTCTTCGTCTTCTGGCTTCCGTACACATTTTTCCTTTGCTCTGGTGTAGCTTTCGCGAATTCTCGCTCCTCTTCTATCTGCACTAGGACACTCGTCCTGCCTCCCATTCACCTCTTCTCATCTTTTCAGACTTTTACATCCTGAGAAGGGTGAGGGCGAGCGGGTCGCTCGCGCAAGTTGAGACCAGAAGAATTGTCAATTTCTATCCCCTTCCTTCTTTCTTCTTGTGCATAGTGAGATAAGGAGATCCTTCACGAATGATTTTCGCGGAAATAGCGCCGGCGAGTCTTTGAATCCAACCCTTTTGGATTTGCAACCGGTCGCAAGACTGCGGCAAAATGCACGTGAAATCATCCCGGAGATTGCTCGGCCGTTGTAGCAATGGACGACAAAACGCGTTATATTGCAAATTGCCGGCCATCCTTATGTAGCGATCTCAATCGGACAAAAACTTATTTAAATAGGAACGTCGAATATATCCATATATTCATACAGAATATATCTATATATTCATACAGTTATACGTAATTTTTCATATTTTATTATATTTATATAAATAGATTAATGGATGCATCTGTAAATAATAGTGCATCTGTATTTTGCGCGTTAATCTTTGTATTTATAATACCGTTTTATTATTGCTCATTTATTACAACAACTAAAAAAAGCAAAGTTTCTGGAAAATAAATTTTAATGTTTTTAATCATTAAAATTTTGTAACATTAATTTTGTAATTTTGGTATGACAACTGATTTTCGAGAAATAAAAATATATGTTCTGTGCATGGAATATGAAACATCCCGGTTCGAATCCCGTCGAGGTAGTATTTTTTGCAATAATAGGTCTCTTTAAAAGATTTAAAATGCCATTTGTGTGTGATAAAAGTATGTTTTTCAAAAATACATTCTTTTGTTTTTTTATGCCATTTTTATGCACCTAAAAAATAATTTTTAAGTTATATCATTATTGCAGCAACTTATATTTGTTAAAAAAAAATTAAGTTTTAGAAGTTGATGAGCTCAAGTTTATTTTCTTGACCGGAGAGAAATAACTCAAGCAAGGAAGAAATATTTTCTTGTCTTAAATTGTTAGTCGTAATGCATATTAGAGTAAAGATGCCTTTTACGGAGTCAGACAAAGATCGCAGGTCCTCCGGAGAATTCGTCCCTCTTTCTTATTCTCATTTCCCGGCACTTTGAATTTGGCACCGCGGAAATTGCCAGCCACATTTTGTGGGTTAGCTCTGACAAGGTGAATATTTTAGTGGCACCCTGTAGGTTGTTGGCTTCACATACATATGCGCGCACACGCGGACGGGTTAGAGATACGCCTCGGTCAACATCGTCGAAAAATGTATTAAAGGCAAACACATGCATCCTAAGGAGGTTGGGCTATCCACCTCCCTTGGACTCCCCCGTCCGCTTCTCTTTCCTCCCTGCGGCACACGTCTACGTATTCAGGCACTCAGGAGAAGATACTTTTGCCAAGCCTCGTCCTTCTATGTTTTATTTCCTCCTATAGCTACATCCGTCAGTTATCTAAGATGCACACGCATGCACGTTCGATCGTGAGAATCTATTTCGAAATTACTAGGAAGGCTAATGATGATGTTAATATCCTTAAAATGTAGTAATAGTAAATTGTGGGATGGAAACGGGAAATGTTAGGGAAACACATCAATGTTATTTTCGTAGAATTTTATTAGAAACCGTAATATTGGTAATGCATATGATTAGACGTGCATCTCAATAATTGAACATACTCTGAATTTCGAAAAGGTTTTGTTTGTGTTATTTAATATAGATAACCTTTTCGCAAGTATTTTTATATATCTTGTATTAAGAATATTAGATTGAATATTTTCCCACTCTGAATTTTTTTAATGTGTTTTAAATATACACGTATTACGTATGTAGAAATACGCGCGGTATACTTGCATATTTCTGTGAAACGATAACGAGACAAATGAAAAAAATAGAGCTAGATAAAACACATTTTTTACAGAAACATGATTTGTTTCTTCAGGTTATGTTTGCTATATAATTCTCTTTAATGAGCAGTCAATTAATACTTATCATATAGGAAAAAGTTAAAATAACAGACATTTATGTAAAATTTCTAATTTTTTACTTTCTAAATAACAAATACAGAAAGCTATTTTTTTATTTATTTACATTACATATAAAATTTAAATTTGCATTACAAATAACAGTCCATATATTTTTTATCTACATTTACATCGAAGAAAAAATATATTTGATATATTTTTTAAATGTATTAAATATATATTTTTTAATAAGTATATTTTAAAGCTATCCTGATTTTGTTTAATTATTATAATTAATCTTAAAAAAACATATTTAATTAATAAAATATTCCGTAACATTTTTTATTAATAGATTTTATTAATAGATTTAATCGTGAAATAATGAAACAATAAATGTTCAATAGATTTTAGCAAAAGAATCATACTGTTTCTTCTCAAATTTTCATTTTGTTCTATGTTAACAAATTTTAGTTACGAGTTCGCCTTGCGTTTTCGTGTTTCGTAATTTTTCATCTCATTCAGGTAACATGATTATCACAAATCAGATTCTGTAGCTATATTCGAGCGGCTGTATCGCTCGGGAATCCGTATTAATTGTGTATAAAATGGGGAACGCGTTCGTACATGAAAGAGAAATTCCAATGATTCCATCGGATAACAGAAGTTATGTGGCGGAACAAGTTATTATTTACTTATTAGATGCCCGACGAACGCTCTGCACGGCTCTCGCGTTCTGTGGGGGTGTGAAAATGAACTAAGGCCGGCCTGGTAGAAATTAAAAACGTGACTCTACCGAGCGGGTAGCTCATCGCGCGGCTAACGAGAAGATACGACCTCCTGGTAAGCGTGTATATAGGTATAGCAATCTCATGTGCTGCAGCGCGCGAAGATGTACGTTTTTCATATACTGGGTGGCATGATTTTAAATCAATGGTATATCTATGCTTAAGACTTTAGCAAGATAGACTTATCGCGTGATATCGATATTTAACTATGTATTATTCTATCTAGAATCTATTTGTACATATTGTCTCTTTAAACATACATATTTCGCCTTTCTGTGAATCATCTTGAGATATCCATTGGAATTTAATGAGTGACAATAAATGTTTCCATTAACAATCTATTTTGATTTTATACATTTTTGTCTAAAATAGAAACGGAAATTTAGATTGGAAACAGATAAAAAACGAAGATATTTATTAAAAACACATTGCTTAAACTTTGTTAAAAGATTCGTGCCCGCCTCGACTGTACCACAAAATTTTTTAAGTACACTGTATTCTCGATTTAAAAGAATTATTATAACGTTTGCAATTGGAGGACGAATCCGAGGCGAATAAGCCTCTCGTAAATAATTTGGCGGCTATCGTGGCGTCGTCATTTATACATAAAGAATAAAAAAAAGGAAATTCGTTGGACGAAGAAGATAAATCGAATAAAGTTGTGTATCGCAGTAGTTCCAGGTAACGCGTCGTAATATTGCGGTGTGACGTAAGCTTTAGACACATAACGTGCTTTATCCGGACCAGCAACGTTAACAAGTTTAGAGCTATCTATCGATTTATGACAATGCCAACGTAATATAAATGAAATAGAACAAGGACAAGATAAAAATGATGACAAAATATATAACGAATATTCCTGAGGCGTGAAAATACAATGGATACAATGTTATTATTTGTAATGCAGATTTATATTTGGCATTTAGTGCATGTAAATAGAGAGAATATATATATATCCATTTATTTACTTTCTTTTATTTAATCTGTTAGATTTGTGTAAGTAAAAATTAATAGGCTACTGCATAATCAAATAAATAAAGAAGAATCAAGAGTTAAATACGATCAAAGTTAGAGCTTTTAATATATAATATTTTATATTTATACGTGTTAATTTTAAGTACATTTTCTAGTTACATAAAAACTGCGTCGAATACTGCAGGACTTAAAACGCAATCGTAATATAAAACTGAAATAATAATATCACAAATTAAGTTGATCGTCAATTTAACAACAATGCTAATAAGTAAAACACATTGAAGAATTTACTGCGAAAAGTATTATACTAGAATTTAAATCTGCAGTTTATATAGATAGAAGATGTATTTAAAATTTACATATAAATATCATTAAGCATCAAAATTTAATCTCGACCGTATTTGGACCTTGATTTTTATTTATATTTAATTTATTCATATAGCAATCTATTTAAATATAAATAATAAGGAGCATACAGCCACAACGACGAGATGTTAAAACGAAAATAATATATTTATTATTATATAAGAAAGACGTTTCGGTCAAGATTTGACCATCATCAGTACATACAGATGACAATGAAGAATTAAAAACAAGTTTATTAATTAAGAATGCAAAATCGCTAGTCAAAGAAGTATTAATATCAAGATGACAAAGAATCTATTTAGTTTATTTACTATAGATCACATATGTATACTTATTAATAATACTTATGTTAATTATTACTACTTATGTAATATAAATTCTTTTAGTTTTTATATTAACAAAGTTAAGACAAAAATAATATCAGAGATTCTTTTACATTAATGCAGCAACAAATTTAATTTAATATTGTTTATTTTTTAATAAAACTCGTATTATATTCTTGACTTGTCGTGTTGTGTGCAAAGACGTACATCGAACAGTCTCTTTAGAAGAAAAACTATACATTCGAGATAGAAACTGTATCGAGTTCGATACAAATTGTTTTGTAGATACATACTGCTGCACGGGTAACTAGATACTCTGGTACGTAATGGCGAGGATGTATTCGCGATGCGATTGAGTAGAAATGGGTAGGATGCGAGAAAACTATATAGGTGAATTTATTTCTGCATTTCCTTTCGTCAAGAAGATTCCTTGCCACGACTTCTCTACAATTCTGATATTTTGAGTATAATGGCAGTCGAAACGTAATGAGCGTTGTCAATGTTCAGTCCATGTTCATAAATTTCGAATCAAATTTAAATTTAGAAAATTTAGATCTCTTTTGTCTAGAGCTATAAATAGAAAATACGAAATCTTATAGGAAAAAAGAATTAGGATTTGCATTGAAGATATCTATTTTAAAAACATGAAGAATGTTAGATACATCGTTTAACAGTTCAATTATCGATCGACAGTTTTCGCGCAGCATTGCCATTTACTAGCCTCCTCCGTTTCCTCAACCAGGTGCGTGTTAAGTGAGATATCGCGGAGGACGTCTTTTTACATTCGCGCAAATTATGCAGGGTACAACGGGCTGTATCTCTCAGAATGCATAATGCGACAATAGCGACGATAACGCGCGCGCGGAATGAGTCGTCTAGCGTCTTATGCAAATCTTGGAGAGGAGCACTTTGTAATGGGCAATAACGTTAACACCTGCTACCTCGTAGAGCGTATCTCGTATAATGGAGAAATGTTTTTATGCGCGACGTATCGTTAAATCTGTATAGTGACACTCGTCATTCTCGGCATACCGCCATTACGACGGATCGGTTGGGTTAAGCGCGACGCAACGACGTTTGGCGAAATGGAAAAGATCAACTGTGACAAAATGACATTAATATCCTGAGGTTTTGAAATTAGCATAATGCTCGTTTGCAGTATCTGGCTGCTTGTAGCTGGTGAGTTGCCACTTTTCATGAATAAATTACCGCTAATTACATACTTGATACCGTCCGGTATTTATCTAATTTATTATTACATGGCTGGAAAATTGGTGTTGAAAACACTTTTCTCACATGTTCTATGTGAATGAGTTACTCAAATTTCTGTATCAATTTAACACAAGATGAATATGTCAAAAAGTGACACAAGCATTATGTAAAAATTAATATAAAAATGTAATACTTTGACAAATTTGAAAACAAATTGTGGAAGCATATCTTTTTCAGTAAATTATAATCTGTTAAATTAATACGTACATTCATTTTCATTTATTTATCCCAGAATTTATGTTTTAAAACTACATTATTTTTATGTTATTTGTTTTCTCATAAATTGTGTTATTTTAATTATAAAAATGTTAAATACTAATTTTACATAAAATATTTAAATAACATCATATTATGTTAAATTATGTTCAGATATGTTAAAAATTCTCAACTTGATGCCTTGCATAAAGAAACATGGTCAGGTCTCGGAAGTCATCATACAGGATATGATCCATTTTAATCAATCCAGTCAATTTTCTTCGAAATTTTTAATAATACAAGAAATGTTTCAAACAAAAGTGAAGCTGTTCATCGCGTTCATTGATGTTACAACAATTTACTACAATTTCGAGAAGAGACAGACATATGAAACCATGGTTAGCATACGAAACGACATTGCGAAGGAGGGCGTTTCGCTGCTCAAAGGTAGAGAAGAACTTGACAGCGTCTACGAGCTTAGACGAGTGTAGATATAGCATTTCCTCATCCCTTTTTACCCCGAAAGGTTACGGGTGGCTGGGTAGCTAGGTGACGTGTACTTTACGTGCCCGCCTTTATTTCGATACGTCGGAGCTTCGATCCCCGTCCAAACCTAATTTGCGTTCCATCTCGCGAGCAAACACTCTTCGGAACGAGAGACGGGTGGGCGGCCTGAAGAGCGACTCTCTTCTATTTCCTTTCCCTTCTTCCTACTTCCGTCGTAATCTTTTTCTGGCACAGGGTATCCGCGATACTGTCGTTACGTCATACGCATATACATTGTGTACCGCAAGCGCATAGGTGTGCTCTTTGAGCTGACTCGAATTTCCACAAAGTGTGATCTGGCTACGAGAAAATATCGCTTTCAGCTCCAGACGTGACCAATCTGACATATCTATTTATTTAGACTTACGATAAGCTATTTTTGATCTTAAAATATGTAGTAAGAAGATAAATTGTGTTTACACAACATTTTTTATATAATACAATCTTTTGTTTTTTTTAATACAACATGCTAATAATATTTCTTAAGCTTAATTATTTCAATGCTCTTATATTGATGTTTGCAAAATTGTTAACAAAACCGAAGACTGTTAGCACTCGTAATATTGTTATACATAAATTTTGTTTTTCAAATGATTGTTGCTAATTATAGATTTGTTCTTATTTGTCTTTATAATTTAAAGTATAATTTATTGTGTTATAAAAATTTAATGGTATATCTTTCTGTAAATTTTAACAAAAACTCAGAGTTCTCCTTCGTAACTCTAACTTTAAAATAAAAATAAAGTAACAGTTTAAAAAGTTTGTCACTTCAGTATTGCATCTCTGACGAATTTTAAATCATACAAAGTGTGATTCATTAAAATTGTTAAAATCCATACTTACCGTAACAGTTTTCGTCGAATTTTCTTGTTTTATCAAGAAAATATACGATGAAAAAGCGAAAATCTCGATTCAACTTCTTTGAAAGAAACAAGTTAAGTGACATTTAAAAAACGCATTAAAACCAGCGTCGTCATCCCCGAGAAACAATGAATATGCAGGAATATCAATTTTCTTGATAAATTAGTATTTAATAGAATACGTCCGGATTTAGTATAGTCTAGTATTATTCTAGTATGATTATTTCGAGTGCATTCCTGATGCAGTTACTTAATCTCTGTACACGCACTGAAAAAAGTCTGATAATTGCTATCAAATATTATATATTTTAGCATATTGGTAATATGCAGTAATATTATCAAACATAATAGTAATCAATTGTTTGATAATAATTAAAAAAGTAAGATAATATTTAGAAAAGTAAAATTAATGATTTCTGTCTGTTTTAGTTATACCAATCGGACAGTTTTTAAATTATTTCACTAAAGCTTTAGTAATTATTTATGTAGGCTTGATTATTATTATTATACTTTTTTAAAAGCAAAAGATTAGCAAGTGATAGATGATTTTTCTAGTGATTCTTGATATAAAACATTATTTATGTTATGTTTACAAGATATATAAGATTCAAAAAGTCATTGAATTTTTTTATTTACATGCCAATTTAAAGGAGCGACAAGGTCACGCTGATGTTACGTGATAGAAAAGGTCTTTATTCTAAAAATGAATCGCACGTGCAACGCTCTGTTCCATTTACTTTTTGTGCAATATATTATTTTGTTCATCAGTATAGATGCACTGTGAATACTGCACGAATCGTACAATAGGTATATTCAAACCGAACAGGTAATCTGCTTATCGAGTGGTTGAACATTGGTTGGATTTACAGGTAAGAACCAATTATGTTTAACCATTCGGCCATTCTTACTGTTATGAAAAATACGAAGACTTTAAAAGTGGTGGATTTAAAAAGATCAAGATATCAATAAGCCTATAAATCATATTTAGGCCGACCGACAGTATTCGATAGCCGTACATTTTTTTAATATTTCACAAATTTCAGAGAGCGATTTTTCTAGCTCAGAATAAAATTTCATATTTACGATTGTATGAAGAAATTGACTTCTAAAAAAAAAGAAAAAAAAAGGCAAACAGAAAACGAAAAGAAAAATTTTACTGAAGTATATTAAACATTTAATAGATATACTTACATCTGAAAATAATTTTGTTGAATTATTAAAATAATTATGTAGGAAACTCAAGCCTGCTAAGCAATGCTACAAAAAATGTTGACATTTTAGCAACTTCTAGTTTAAGTGTCCTATATGTAACTATTATATTTGATATAAAAATATTTTCAGGTCTACATTTAGCTAAGTTGTTAGATACTTCAGTAAAACCATTCTTTTTGTGCACCTTAAACGCTCACAAAATTACGCATTATTTGCGCAAAAAATAAACAGGTATAGAACGCTGCACGTGGTGTCTGTTTTTAGTTATATAGGCCTCTCACGTAATACTGTGGTCTTGACGACTCTTCAAATTAGTGCACAAACAAAGAAGTTCGAGGATTGTTACGTTTTGCACAGACTTCGTACGGGATAATCGACAAAATTATTTACGGCGTGAACATCGGTCACGTGTCGTGTCGAGCGACGTGATCGCAGGCCCGTGATTGAAAATACGGTAGTCAAGTCGTCGCCAGCATTGCCGATAAGCGAGTTTATCACGCGACATTGGTTCTTCAAGCGAGCGTGTTTCGTGTCTCTATGCAAATTGCGGGTGAACTAATACTCGCCGTCCGGAAATAGGGTGCCTCGCAAGCCGGAAATAAAATGAAATCCAGCGTAATAGAATGGCAGTGCCGCTTGACAGCTCGCGCGTCCGCGACAATGTTCGCGGTCAGACTCTGATGATATTTTCGGCGGCGTTGTCACGTAATTCGACGAACTTTTCAGAAATAATTTGACAGCTTATCGTGGCTCGAACGTATCGAATTTGCGTTTTTATTTCTTCTGCTGATTCTTTTAATATCTTTTACATATGTCTCTTAATAACATGTCTTGAAATACATCGAAGCCTTTCCTGCACTATTTTAATTATTATTTGTTACTTGAAAATTTATAATTAAACGTTGTCTCAATGAAATTGTTTCATTAGATTTAATAGTTATTAAACTACGTAGTACAGTCTTACAATTAGTCATAAATGTGAAGCACTCTTACAAATTAATATAAGTGATCTATATTTAACAAAAAACAAAACAGTTTTATGAGAATAATATTTATTTTTATATCAATTTTAACATTTTGTTAGTCTTCCTTTGCTATATAACTTTTTCCAGGAAAATGCAATAAATTGAGAATGCTTTATATCTATTATGTACCGAGACTGTAAGTTTTATATCGAAGATAAGAAAGTTATGAAAGGAGAATATAAAGAAATCTTCGAATATATTGCAAAAGATATTTTAAGCGAAATTTGAATACGAACGTAAAGTCAATTCAATGTGCGTTGGTTCTGAATGACGTGTTAGGAACCAAATATTATTTTCCTCGCAATCTTCTTCTTTCTTCTTCCTTTATTTTCGCCATCACGATGTCCTCCGCTCTCCATGCGATTTTCATTGAAGATAATGCTTTCAAGGAGATGTGCTATAACTCGCACATATCGATTGGTTGGAATCGAAAACCGATGGGTTTAAAAATGACTTCATGAGCTACTCGATGTCAACGCTAATCGGAAATAAGAAGAAATAGAAATCGGATGAAAAGAGGAATAAAGTTTACCTTACTCGTTGAAAAATTGCAACGAATTCCTTTACCTATATAAGGTTTGCATTGCTTGAAATTCCTAAAACTTTTTGTACTTAAAAGGAGATATAAATATATATTCGGATATTAGAACGAAAGAAATAAAAGCAATGATGCTGAATGCAAAAAGTATAAGTAACGCAAACAGATTTATAGATGCATACGTATGTACTGTGATAGTAGCTTAAGGATACAGCGCCGTAAGAGCGCTAGGTTGGCACCACTGAAAACAATGGCTAACGTGTCTTCCAAACGGTAGCACGCAGCTCGCGAAAATAAAAGCTCCTGTATTATCGTTTTTCCAATGCGTGTTTCTTGACTCTAAGCTATCCTTACAGTACGTTATTGGCCTACGAATAAAGGCGCGTGTACAGAGATTACGTATGCTCCTTATTTGTCTTAATTTCATTCTACAAGGGAGGAATAAAAGAGGATTCAGGTAATTTGCAACTATACCATGTCGTATATATACACAGTAAAAAAACATTTTGTTTGTGTGAAAATCGGCTCTTATTAAAACTTTGTATTGAATTTTTAACATATCCGATTGTTAATTTAACATAATATGATTGCGCTATGTGAACATTTTATGTTAAATTGATATTCAATAATAACGAACATTTTTTTAGTTTTAAAATATTTATGAGTAAGGGATGAAAAATAATGGTACTCTCTAAAAACGTTTTAAAATAAATTATTAAAATGTGCTAATTTAATATATTTTACAATAAGTTTGATTTTACTGAAGGAATATTTTTTCACAATTTGCTCCAAAATTGTGTTAGTGGTATATTCTTTGTATTTTTTTACGTAATGCGTGTATCGCTTCCTAACATATTCATCTTATGTTAAATTAACACAAAAATTTGAATGAACCGTTTGGGACATGTGCTTTCGATATAGATTTTCAAATTGTGTACATATACCACACGTATACGTATATA
>NW_012130073.1:1386498-1388410 GCF_000143395.1 Atta cephalotes
GTAATTTAATATATAGTTAGTACTATACTATACTATATATANATTACTAATTATAGTATATATATATATATATATATATATATATATATATATATAGTATCCAATAACATATATCATCGTTTCCTTCATCATCATCATTATATTTACTGGTATAATTAATTACTCGCTTAGATATGAAACCTAATAGGAACATGATTGCACCGTGCCCGTTTTTTCCGCACGATGTTGGCGCCTCCGATTGCGGCTCTATTGCCTTCTTCGGTTTTTCCCCTTATTTTTCCTTCTGTTTTTGGGGCTCGCACGCGTTCACGCTGACGTGTATTTTTTCATCTCGCGCGTTTACAGGTACAACCGTGTCCGTTCGTCGTCGCAATACACGTGCGTGCATACATGCCCTTTTTCCGCCGTCGTTAGAAAATTCAGACGCGCGTTTACGTGTATATGCGCGGGTTCCGCGAATGGATAATAAGTCTGTAACACACACGCGAGAATATGTGCGTAAGTCTCGGAGCGGTGACCAGAAGAGAGAACTCGCAAACTCGCCCCGCCGTTTTCTCGTCCCTCGCTCGATCATCGATCGCGTGAAAATCGTTACCCTCGCGGGATACAACCTGCGCGCGCGACGAGCCAAGTTAAACGAAAGTTCAATGAAACGAGTGGAGTCTCTCGGACTGACTAGAGAATCAAAGATGCGATATACATATGTATTTAACGTGTCGAAGGTATGTGAAACGTAACCGACCTGGTCATTTTTCTCGCGATAAAACGCACGTGTATCTTCTCTCTAAATTCGTGCCGGTCACTTTCGTCCATACGGCACAGACCTCCAAGAAACATTACATTCCAAAGACGTCCAGAACAGAAGAACGTTCTCTGCGGAATGTCCTTAGGACGTCTTTATCCCTTGGATAAAGTGATGCGTGGATGAATGCGTCAATTTTACGTTACCGTTGTTTCCCTGTCAAGATCAAGATTTTCGTGATCGTCGCCGGATCTGTTTGCGTCTCTGCGTTTTACAAAAAGGGCCCCGCGGCGCGAGAGGCGCAAAAAGCGGCGTCCAAGAAAGAGATGGGATTTTTGGTAGATCAATGATACCTGAATCAATATATATCGATCGCGGGCCGAGCCGATGTGCGCGGCGCCAACATCATCGAGGTTGCCCGGGCCGGCGTTTCGGGTTGCCCCGCGCCATCGGTGAGTGTGCGGACCCACGCGCGGCTGACGGTGCCCCGTAGTGAGTACATATAGATATACACATGGCAATCTCTCACAAGAATTAGTCGCTATCGTTATCAATTAGTATCCATTATTAATTAATAGTCAATCAAGTACCGCACGAACAAATTCGCAAGTTAATCGGCAATAATAATCGTACTAATAATGATATAATAATAGGGTAATAACGCAATAATAATGATAATAATAATAATAATAATAATTATGACAATAGTAATCGCAATAGTGGTAATAATAGTCACAATAGCGTTAATAATAAATAGAGTTAATAATAAATAGACACGTTCAACATATTTCGTAGAAACTCAACGAGATTAAAAAAATGAAAAACTTTGGACGATCACACCGTAGCGTTTTCCGTCGTCGAACGATTCTACCGACGCGATTTATTCCGACTGTTTGCTCGTCGAGCATGATACGCCGTGGGTTATTGTTACTGAGTTCATGAAAGTATATAATAGGAGCTCGCAAATTGTTTCAACCGTCACCTCTTTCTTCTGCGTCGAGCGAAAAGGTTCTCTAATAAAAATGCGTCCTCGATGGATTCTCACGATCGATCGCCTTCGCGTCTGCGAGAAGAGAGAGAAAGAGAAAGAAGAGAAAGAGAGAGAGAGAGAGAGAGAGAGAGAGAGAGAGAGAGAGAGAGAGAGAGAGAGAGAGAGAGTAGTAGTAGTAG
>NW_012130073.1:1389834-1391007 GCF_000143395.1 Atta cephalotes
TATATATATATATATATATATATATATGCATGAGAGTGTGTGTCTGTGTGTCTATGTATCGTTTCTATCGACGCGCATGTACTCCCTCTCCCCCCCCATCCCTCCCTTTTCCCCCTTACATCCTATAATTTAATCGTAATTTATCCGTAACTTACAGCTAGTAGTGAATTCTTTGTCATTCTCGATTTTTTTACATCATTCCCCGCCTTCTTACTTCGAAAGAGCACGATTCTCTCCCTCCTTTCTCTTTCTCAATCTGTGATCCGGGACGACGTATGTATGTGTAAAATATTTTCGTGCGAGATGATTTTTGAAATTTCCCAACCGTTCCCAATCGCTATCTGCAATTAAAAATTTGTCTTATTCTACTTAAAAATCTCAAATTACACGCTAAAGTCTCTTGATTTGTCAATAGAAAATTTAGTCCATTATCTGTGTTTATAATTAAAAAAAGCCTGTGTAAAGAGCCGTATTTTTCCACATGTTACGCTGCATGTCATGCTGCATGTCAAGCGTGTTTATTATTTTTATTTAATACAATTTGTGTTTATTTCCAAGAGACGTTTTATAATACGCACGAGATTGTGGAAAAGAGGGAGAGAGAAATGAAGGACACAGAAGTAAAATCCCTTCAATGGTGTTGGGCCTTCTCTCATTATACCCTTCCCCACCCCGAGCGTCGATGTGTGTATCAATCGATTCGATTTATCGAGCGTTGCTTAGCGATAATCGTTATAGCTACCGACAGCTCTCTAAAATACCTATCGTTATTACTATCATTATTATTACTAGTTTCATTATTATTACTTTATTACTCTTATTATTATTAATTTTATTATTATCATTAACGTTGTTACTAATCATTTGTTTAGCGTTAATAAATATAATTTATTAAATATAGGAACCATGTTTCTGGGTCTTGCTTGCTCGTTCGCGCATGCGAATCGTTTCGATGACGGGCACACCGGGAGTTTGTTACGCTGCCGCATATACCGTCGTTTTCCCTTTTGTCCACCATTTTACTACATTTTCTTTTTTTTATCAAAATGGAAAATAAAGAACGTAAAAAAACGTACGTGCCAAGTCCATTTGTACACGTGTGACAGTGCGCGCCTGTTTGTGTGTGTGTGTGTGTGTGTGTGTGTGTGTGTGTGTGTGTGTGTGTGTGTGTGT
>NW_012130073.1:1393942-1397950 GCF_000143395.1 Atta cephalotes
CGTTGTTGTGTGTGTGTGTGTGTGTGTGTGTGTGTGTGTGTGTGTGTGTGTGTGTGTGTGTGTTTTATTGTAGAGAAAGTGATTGAGAAAGAGTATACTACGTGTGTATGTGTATCTTCTTGAATTTTCCTTCGTTTTTCGTCGCTTTCTCGAAAAGCTTTCCTTTTCTTTTTATCTTACCTTTTCATCGCCATCGAAGTCGCTGAACAATTCGCGACACACACACATACACACGCATGCACGCACGCACGCATGCACGCATATACATCCGCACGCACGCAGATCCACATTCACACAAGTCAGTGGAAAGCCACGTGCATACGGCGCGTCAAAACGAGAAAGAGAGTGATAGAGACAGTCAGATATCTATATATATATATATATATGTATATGTGTATATATATATAGATGTATGTATATATATATATATGAATATGTACGTACGTATTCGTAACGATGGCGGCGTTTTTAGTTTCGCGCGCCGCGCACCATCTACCCTACTACGCCGCGCTTAACAGCGTCCGCTTGTATCTTCCTGCTTCTCTTTTTCTTTTCTTAGTAACTCTGCTTTAAATCTTTATTATTACTTTACATAGGAACGTTTAAGTTAGCCCACCTCGACGCGCGTCGTTCCGCGTCGCACGACGCACTTTCCCTCCGGAACTTCCCGTACTCTCCTCACCTGGAAACATACCGCGCACATCGTTCCGAGAAGAATCGCGCCCAAGATCAGCTCGATCTGATCGAGCCACTGACTAATCGATCGATCAATCGACCGTACGACCGACCGACCGACCGATCGATCGGTTGTTGGCCGACCAGCAAGGAGGATTTCTCGATCGCGCTCGTTCGATCATTCCGCAGTCGATTCCACCTAGACTAGCTCGTCCTTCATCGAGTCTCTCTCTCTGTCCTTTTGCTATCTTTTTTTTATTATTAATTTTTTTCTTTTTCTTTCGTGCTACGAGAGGAACTTTGGAGAGCGCGCATTTTCACGGCGCGCGCTGCGCGGGATTCGCATTACAAAAATAATAGGCGAACCGCGGGGGGCGGGGGCCAGGGGGCAGAGAAGCGATTGGAGGGTGGTTATGTGCTGGCGGTGCATAAACGACGAAATTAAGAGAGAGAACATCAATGACCGTCCGCGCCTGAGTAATGTGCCTCCCTTTCCTGCCCCCTCTCCTACCGCCACGGGGCAAATGCCCCCGACGGGGTGCATCACCGAGATGGACACTCCGTGCTTGCCCGTTAATCGCCGGTTAGGAACATTGGCTCGTTCACTGCGACGTCCTCGGGGTCCGACCTCCTCCAAGTGACGTCTATAGGTTCTCGTCTCTCCCTCTTTTGCCCATCTTTTCACTTTTTTTCCTTTTGCAGTCCTTAGTTCTATTGTTATTCGCTGCTATTTTGTGCGCGCAATTTTCCTGTTTTTGAGAGAGATGGTAGACCAATCCCCGAGCTTCGATATGGTGGCGTTTAACGTGCACCGGTGAGAGCGGTGACTTCTTGCACCAGCTTCTGCCGCTTGGCATCGGGTCCATTGTTGTTGTCCTGACTGCCGATCCGGTCACTGGCCTGTAGTTGACCAGTTGTACTCTCGGCGGCCGCGCGAGCCGCCAATAGAGTGATCTGATTGACGACGTCCTCCATCTCGTCGGTGAGCGGGTTCGTTTCCTCGCCGGATTGTGCGCCGCCGTCATATTGTTGCTGTTGCTGTTGCTGTTGCTGGCGTTCTTGAGCGGCCTCGAGACGCACTCGATGCTGCAGCGTCTCGGCGTGACGACGCCACTCGCTCACGGTGGTGTAGGTGCGCGTTGATACGCCGGGCTCGCATAATGAACAGCAGTAACGCACTTGCACGAGACGCAGGGCGCCGCGACGTTGTTGATTGCCGAGATAGCAGGACCGCTGGTGTGCCAATAGCGACGATTCCTGCGGATACGCGCGGCCGCAACGGCGACAGACGAGGCACAGCTCAGTCTCCACTTCGCGACAGTGTTGAGGTGGTCCGCCTTCATCGGCGCCACATGATGGAGCCGGCAAGCGGACCGTCTCCAGGCCCGGATGATTCGGATCCTGCTGTAGGAACGCCTGCATCAGGGCCCGCGGTACCTGCACTTGCGAGCCACCCTCCACGTGCAGCGGCATCATAGTACTTCCGAGTAGACCGCCGCTCAAGCCTGCAGCCGCTACTGAAACCAAAGCGTGATCGATTCTTGTTAGAATAGAGACTTGCTCTAACTCATCATCTACACTACAGATTTTCTAATCAGAATCTGACTAAAGTAGATAAAAAAAATAACGGATTAAAGGAGTTAACACAGGATTTGCTTTCTTTCTCTTATAGCTATCTGTCTCTTTTTTCTTTTTTCTCTCATTTTTCAAAAATATACAAAGTTATTCGAAATATAGATCCTAAGTGGCAACCAATCAAAAGAATTGGTTCACTTTGATCAGTTTCTGATTGGAGGATATCGAATCTGCATTAGAATCCCTTAAGTAAAAGTCAGATCACTTCGTCATCAAATAATACGCTATATGATGACAATAAATACTAAACAAGCGAAGCAAAATAAAAAATATTAAACTGTATCTTTATAGTGCTTATACAGTAAAGAGTATGTAAAGTTTATAATTTCATTAAGTTATGTAATTTTACAATTTTTATTATTTTAATTTCTGTTTAAATTATTCATTTCATTCAATTTCCTATTTGAAGAGTTACAATTGCTTCCATCATCATATTGATTACAGATTTAATTAAATTAATCTGTAATAAGTAATAGTATACCTGGCTAGACTCTTTAGAGATTCCGGTCTGTACCAGTCATTTGCCTTCGATTGCTACGTCAGTTTCACGCATGTCGCGCTAAAATCATTATTATCACACCTGTTTCATTTTGAAATTAAATTCACCCTGCTCTCGAGATAATCGGCTCGTTTTATGAGTGTCAATACAAATTTTATATCTTGGTACTAATTTTTTCCCCAGTTTTCATAACGCAAAAGCGTTAGCGGAGAAAAAAAAAGAATAAGTGCCAATATTCAAACGATGCATCTGAATATGCATATGAATATCTACAAAAGATATCTGTAATTATACAGTGGTTTCTGTCCGGAATCTATTTATGAGATTATTATAAACGCCGGGATTCGCGTTCGACATCAGCAGATGTCGTAAAGAGAACGTAAAATTCTCAAAGTTACCAGACTTCTGTAAGGAAAGGATAGCGGGAAGTTACACGGCATGTTCGTGCATAATTGATTTGTGCCAACTTAGTTGTCATAATAGCATTCCTGCCGTAAACGGGGTAGAATTTATGCGGAACCTGTTTTCGCCAGAGCGAGACAGGTAAATTGGTAGTTATTAGCAGGCCCGCGGGCCGGTGCGCATTGACGGGATAATTCCTGCGGCCGCGTCTCGAGGGGCCGGAGGATAGTCCGATAGTCCATGTTATCGAAAGGGTCTCCCAATGTGCCTTGGTAAGATGATTAAATTCTAATTTCAGGATCACGCCTCGCAGGATGTGTTGCTTTTTCTTTTTAATTCCCTTTTCTTTTTTTTTATTGATTGATCGAGTAAACGACTATAGAAAAGCATAAAATATGTCATCGAACTATAAGTCTGGCTGACATTTAATCGAATGCGTGACGCAACGCGCGCGCGTCGCGAGGACCGAGAGAAGGACGTCGACGTCGATTAGGCGAGTTGACAGGTTTACGCAGTGACGCGCACGATAATATCGCGCGTATCGTGTATCAGATGAGGATCGTTACGAGGCAGGAAGTGTTAATGATACCCCTGCTCATTCGTTGAACGCCCGGTTGTAATTATCGAAGTTGGTGGGAGGAAGACGAGGAGACGACAAGGAAAACAGGGGAGAGCTCTCTCTTTCTCTCTCTCTCTCTCTCTCTCTCTCTCTCTCTCTCTCTCTCTCTACTCTCTCTCTACTACTTACTTACTTACTTACTTACTTACTTACGTTTACGTTACGTTTACTTTCGTTT
>NW_012130073.1:1397970-1407244 GCF_000143395.1 Atta cephalotes
TAATACTATCTAATTTTAGTTTTTATTTAATTTAGTTAATTAGTCTTATTTTGTAGAGGAGTGTTATTCTCGGTAGGACGTTAATTAAATAAGTACGTATTATTTCTTCTCTCTCTTCTCTCTCTCTCTCTCTCTCTCTCTCTCTCTCTCTCTCTTACTTTCTTTCTCTTTCCCGTTCCTTCAGTTTGTCTCTCAATGTCGATATGAAATTGATCGTCATTAGACGGCGGGATTAGAGTGTCAAGACCTCGTCCGCGGTTTCGTTCTTCTTTTGTCGTTTAATGAGAATCCCTGGCACACGCATGGCAATGTTTGACTAACACTTCTCCTTCTTTCTGCTTCTCTCAGTTAGATATCTCGCCTTTTCGCTCTCTCGCGTATCTCGCGCGCTCACGTGGATTATGGTTCACCTCGATCGGATGAGCAAATAATCCGCATTTTTATGTTCCGCCATCGAAAGAGTCCTTCTCGGAAAGAGGAGGCACGGCCGTATGCAATAAAGAAGGGAGAAAAGTGTTACGGATAAATAGGGGATTAGCGCAACAACATTGGACACGGTGTATAGTTCTGGTCGCTTCGTCTGCTCCCTTTACAGCCCCGTACCATTCACGGGAATGTGGCAAATTCATTACCAGCCGATCCACGGACTCGCTTGTCCGCAGTACCAGAGGCAGCTCGCTCTTCTTGTTTGATATAATCAGCTGAATAATGATCATCGAGCGCACACATCACAAATATAACGTGTATGTGGCGAACGATGGACATGATTATTGTGAAATTCGAAACGAAATCGTTGAACGAAACATAAAAATGAAGCATTGCTTAACCTAATCCACGCGAATGTTTATAAAATTATTTCTTTATTATTTCTTATTTATCTTGCAGGACTCACTGGCCGAAAATTTTCTTCCTTACAAAATGTTAAATCCTTCCATCTAAAATGATTTTATAAATTTTACAATAGAATGACTTTGTTGCCGTTTATACTATTTATCATTGGTACCCGTACTAAAAAGATATAAATATGTAGTGCGAGGATTTTTATATATACAGAAAAAAGCATTCTTATCGATTAAAAGTTATCAAACTGATAAATTTTTGCCTTTGCGTGGCAGTTACAGTGTACTTTTAGAATTCTAAAAATATTCTCGATAAACATATAACAGTAGTAATAAATTGAGCTAATGATAATTAGACAGCAAATGCGTAATTTATTTATAAAAATATTTTTAATCACCAAGAAATAAAGTAGTTTAAAGAAGAAGGTTTCAGCTAACCTCTTTAACTATCATCAGCAAAGATAGCGCAACATACACGTTCAGACTACTTTCGAACTTCTCGATAAATCATCTTTGATCCCGCGATCGCGTTCTCTACAATGAACAATGCTATTTTTTATTATCTCTGAACCTCGTGCGGCATAACTTAACCGGAGGGCACGGGAGTTGTTCAACGACGTGATTTCTTTAGCTGATAGACTTCCTCCTTCGTCGTTGGTCCTCCGCCGCGTGAAGGTATTTAATACGATAAGGAAGATTGTTAAATATATAACGCGTAGCGGCCAGACGATCTCCGTGTGATACCCTTGAAACAATCGAAACGATCGAGGAGAAGGATTATTACTCTTAATGAGCACTGGTTATTTCTTTGAGTGGCTTTGATTCGTTCTCCCTTTTCCGTCCTCCGTCACCTTCTCCTCCACGGCGGTCAACGGAGGACCGCCTTTGCTACGATCGCGTGTGTGTATACGCGTATAAATGCGCGAAGAGAAGAAACTCACATACACACACACCTCTCTGCACGCGCATCACTTTCATCTCGTCCTCTCGGAGGGGCTCATTTGCGTACGGATTGAGATAGTAGTGCCTTCGGTACGGTCGCGATATGTTTTTGTTTAAATGTGTGACCGGCGTGTACGCGCGCGTCTCGCGCGAGATTCTGATTGCCGGCCGCTCCCAAGTCCCCAGTGATCGTCATTGCGACGGACACTCATTATTTAATTTCAGCATGCTACTATGGTTTAATCCTTTGCGCTGAGAATTATTCTGACCGTGATACTAATAAAACGCATTTATATGGTGCTTAATACGCGCAGACGGCTCCTTCTTGAAGAACTTTCGGGGCTTTATAATGTATTAGAAATGCTATCTTTGCTGTTCAATTATAAATAATTAATGATAAAATTCCACGTATATATTCATTGTGTTTGTACTTCTATTTAAAAGATGGTATTATGCATGAACATAAAATTATAAATTCTTTCTTTTATTTGTAAATATTGGGTATGGGAAAAAGTTCATGGCGATTTTTTAGTAAAATTAAAGTGTTTTTCTTAGAGTATTGAAATCAATTTATTTAAACCAAATATGCTCCATTATTTTCTATAACATTTTACCATTTTTGGGGCAGAACCATAATTCCTTCGCGATAGAACTTCTGTGGTTTCTAATCGAAAAACTTCAAGTGATTTTCACAGGCCTCTTTTGAAGCTAGCTTTACACCATTAAGAGAGTTCTGCAGAGACCTAAACAAATGATAGTCTGAGGATGCTATGTCAGGATTATACGGTGGATGCATTAAAACTTCCCAGCCAAGCTCTCGCAATTTTTGCCGAGTCATCAAAGATGTGTGTGGTCGAGCGTTGTCGTGATGGAAGACGACACCTCTCCTATTGATTAATTCTGGCCGCTTCCTCTCAATTGCTTGTTATAATCTCTGCAGTTGTTCACAGTAGAGTTCGGAATTAATTGTTTGATTGGACGATAACAGCTCATAGTGAACGATTCCCTTCCAGTCCCACCACATACACAACATCACCTTCTTCCTCATCAATCCAAATTTTGCGATTGCTTGCGCCTTCTCTCCTTCCTTTATCCACGATCCATCTTTTTCTACTTGGATTATCGTAGGTGATCCATTTTTTATCACCAGTTATCATTCTCTTCAGAAATGGCTCAATTTCATTCCGTTTCAGTAGCGTATCACAAATGTTAATTTGGTCCATCATGTTCCTAACCCTCAACTCGTGAGGAACCCAAACAGCTTCTTTTTGTATCCAGCTTTGTGTAAATGATTTAAAACTGTTTTGTGATCGATTAAAACTGTTTTGTGTGCCTAGTTCTCTGGCAATCTTCACAGTGCTCACATGCTTATCACGGTCGACTTTTACCATGATTTCATCGGACTTTTCAGTGATTGGTCGACCGGAGCGAGGTTCATCTTTCACATCGAAATTTTCAGCACGAAAGCGAGCGAACCATTCCCGTGCTGCTGATTTTGATAGAGTATCTTCATCGTAAATAACGCAAATTTTTTCATAAGTCTGCAGCATTGTTGCCTTTATCGTAGTGATACTGCAAAATGTAGCGAATTTTTTCCTTATTTATTTCCATTTTCAAAATAAAATAACTTTTGATCCACTTCATCGATTTCAATCTTTTTCGACTCAAAACAAAGGTTAAAATGTCACTTTTTAAACGCACGTCTAGTGTTGCCGATGCGATTAGTAGTTGCCGACTGCTGAGCATTTAATGCCATCTAGCGGGAAAAACGCCATGAACTTTTTCCCACACCCAATATTAAATTTTTCTATGCTAAAATATATACGATAATATGTTGCATTATTCATTTAGATTACTCATTTAATTTACTCAAATAATTAAATCAATTGCCTATAATAAAATATGTTAAAATATATCTTGGATAAAGTAATAAAAATTTTACTTCTTAAACTTGAGATCATTAATTACAAAATTGTTTTCTTGCTTTTATAAGTCTCTTAACCTGATTACTTCATCTAATTGTTGCAGATTTGAGAAACTTTGCCTGAATAGATTCCTCGCCTGAGAACCGCTGGTCAAGATTGCTACGACATATGCTTGGAAATTTGTTCGGCGGGAATTTACGAGCGAGTTTCCGTGTCACAACCAATACCTGGGCTCTGTTAGTAAGTAGATAAGTCTGTATATATCCTGGCAGCCATAAACTCGCATTCGAGGATCATCGAACAGAATAATCAGGAATGTCGTTAGTTAGCGTGTTCAGGAATTTTAACGGCTGTTTGGGAAGTGCATGCGGTAAAACGCAATCCATCATGCGCATCACTGTCACCATTCGAAGTGGCATATGTCAAGTCGTGGTCACTTCGCAGATCGGTGATCGTAAAGAGAATCAAACTGTTGCAAATCGATCAAATTTTTGAAAAAAGATATTAAATTAATATCATGCGAGAAATATATTTTTATAATATTATATTTTTATAATATTACGAAAATCATTGTTATATGCAAATTCTAGAAGATAAGAAGTATTTTTATATTCGATTTTTGATTGTCTAGACAATCAGATACATACCTAAGTATTTCAACTTTTGAAAAATTAAAATTGTATTAGTAATTTTAATTAGTAATTTTAATTTAAGCTGCAACTTACTTCCTGGAGATATTTAGGAAATATTTATAGGAAATATTTATAGGAGTGGGAAATATTTATAGGAGGAAATTTGGTGCAGAATAGATGAGCTTCAAAAGAATGATTTCGATAGCTAACGGTAGTTACAGTTTCGAGTTCACAAATAGTTTATTTAATGTTTTGAATATTACACTATCGTAACAGTTTAAACTTTGTCTTCTGGAATGTTCACCGAACTTTTTAGAATATTACTCCAAAAATGAAATTTGTACCGGTTCTCTTGTTTTTCAACAATAAGACACGTTATTAAACTACTTCCGATTTATCTATCTTTTCTGTACTATCTGTTAGAGTAATATGATTATTTTACAAAAAAAATCTTCAATTCTCCACAAATACCGAATTACACGCGAACTGCTTATAGCAAGTTGCTATAAGCTGAATTTCCGAGGACGAGCAAAGTTAAAATTATTTATAATATCACAATCTACCTACATTCAGAGAAAAAGATATGGCATCAATTATCTTATATATAGCAGTACACTAATGTTGAATCAACATCTCAGAAACGTTGAATTCAATATTGTGAATGTTGCATCAACATCGTGAAATGAAAATGATTCAACGTTGAAAAGCCATTCACACTTCAACAAAGTCTCAGTCAATATTCTTTCAACATTCTGTAATCTATAAATACATAGATGACAACACGAGTTTTATATGTAGAACACAATTAATATACAACACAACAGTTGAATAAATTATTTTATAGTTATTGCAATTGTAAAATAGCTTATTCAACTATATACATTAATTCTACATAATATAAAATTTGTTACTGATATAGTTGCTATCGCTATGTTTTTCTCTGAATGTATTTCCTCCTCTGGTGAATAATGAGCAGTAAATAGGTCTCTGGTGAATAATAGCATTGATATCACCAAGAATGCATCCCTTTATCATTATCTTATTCGCATTGAGAAAAAATGACGCAATAGAAAAGGAGAGAAAAAGAAAAGATCTTGATTAAGTTTCAGAATGCGTCTGGAATCTGATATGATATCACGGCGACGAAACGCGCGATATTTCACGTTAACTTGAGATAACAAACACGATTGGTTTTCATGTACAACGAAACATACGGAACGCGACATATTCGCCAGTCCGCGCTAGAATCCGCTCTCGGCATGTTTAATCGACGATTAAACGGCGATCCAGATTATCGTGGAATCTTAAACGGTCCGCGACGCGCGCTCGCGCCCACCTCGATCAAGAGAGTTGCAATGCGGGCGAAATCACGACTTGGTCGGACAGAACGAATCTCGCCGGAGGGGGAGTCGGTGCCGCAGGGAGGATCAGCTCGGAGTCCATAACTGCCCGTTACGCGAAGTATGCACAACGGTGCATTCCACGTGTGCACGCTAGCGAGTTCTCACATGGTGACCACCGCGCACGTATACATAGGAAAACACGTCGTGAACGTGGGCGTGCATTCCTGCCTTCGCATTATCTCCTCCTCGCTCCTTCTCTCTTCCTCCTTTTTCTTCTACCTTCACCCTACCTCACTTCGCGCTTTCTCTCCACGCGTCTCTCTCTCGCATTCACAATTCTCGGCTTCTCTCCTTCTTACGCCCGCGTCGTCGACCGACCACGTACGAGAAGGAATCCTCTTCTTCTTTTTTTTTATTCCTCATCCAGACCCGTTATCGTGGATACCATGGCCCGGAACGACTGTTTCACACCTCCGCTCGCGCGGGAATTAGGAAATAAATTAGCGGTCGGGCTAATTTCGTTATCTCGCCCGATGGCCACCTCACCCCACGCTTAAGACGTCAAGGCCCGATGTCGGAGGCCCCGGGGCCTCCCCCTCCCCCCTCCCCCCCCCAAATGTGGGACCCGAGGACACGGTCGAAATCGTGTCCCGACACACCGCAGGATCAATGGCTCTGCGCGCGCGGAGTGCGTGCCGAGTGTGAGTCTTCATTAAAAACGGGTCAATCCCGATTAAAACGACGGCGATGAGGTAAGCTATGGCATTGATACCTCACTTCGACCATTTTCGGAGAATCGCGATAGCTACTCTTGTAATTAACCCGCGAGAAGATATTTTTGGGAATTGACATGAGCGATGTCATAATTCGAATATTTGTTTACTCCACGTAATGTACCGTGCTATAATGTATCTTATATTTGCCTAATTAGAAATATGTTACAAAAAGGAAGAAAAGTTGACGATACATTAATACTAAAACCGCGGCCTAAATTAGCTAATCGTGATTAGCAAAGGAAATCTGGTTTTTACGAGGGAGGATTGTCACCAAAAGTAAAATTACTTGTAATTAATTATGATTATTTATAAGAAGTCACAAAAATCTAAAACTGCAAACCCAAACTTAATTGGAAAAGAAAGAACTATCAAATGGATATAGCCGTTTTATGAAATTAATATGCAATTATTTCGCAAAATATATCGCGTTTTATTTGATATTATACTTCGATCAATTAAAATAATTTGACAATATAGGAATTTCATAAATCAATGCGTGTTATTAATTAAAAGAAAACCTAACCGATGGAACAAAATAAATATGAATATTTAAGTTTTTTTAATTTACAGATTAAAGTATAAATAGAAATTAATAATTAATCAAGATAAATTAATAATTAAATTAAAATGAGTAATTAAAAGAAGTGTATGTACCATCCGATGAAAGAATACAATTGTAGCGTATAGTTTAAAGAAATTCATTCTGAACACTTGAATTTTGTTATATTATTACTTTGATTAAGCGAAATAAATTTGCTAAGAACGTAAACAAAGTGATACGTATACTCAAAGAACAGCCACCCTAAGTCACCTGCCCATTCAACCGATTTTAATACCTGGACAATGTTCGATGTAAGAGGACTCAGAAAATGTTAGATGTCGCCGGGAATCATGAGGAAGTCGTAATTTCCACGCGAACGAGGCAGGCCCGAGTGAATTGATGACGGCTTATCTCGCGACTCAACCACGAAATCGCTTCGTACGCGTATCATACAAGATAACGGCGTTGGCGTATCAATAAATTCCGTTAATTAATTATGTGTCTCGGGGCTATTTTTGCACTTGCTCGGGCCCTCCGCACGCTAAAGCAGATGTCTTTTCCTCCTCCGTCTATTCTTTCTCTTTTATTTTGATTCTTCCTCTTGTCGAAATACAGAATTCGATATTTTGTCTTTTTTTTTAACAAAACGGAATCTGGCTTGGAAATTTGTATGAAAATTAATTTATATATAATAAATTAATGATTAATGTTGTCATCGATCACTAACAAGTTTTATATAAACGCGTCAGACTTATATTCATTGCATTTCTATTAATATGGATTAACTTTATGGATTACTCTTGATTTTATTTATTTTCTATCATTTTTAAGAAAAGATAAAAATAAATTAAACAAAAATTAAAATTAATCTACAATAGTAGAAATGTAATCAATGTTAATCAATTTTCTTTATGTAGGTATCTATTATTTGTAAATTTATTGAATATATTATCTGTATATTCATTGATAAATAACTTTTACATCCGACGATTTATATAAAATTACAATGGTTCGCATATCGCTGTCAAATCAGACACATTAAATGATTATGATGACGTCCATGTTGCTGGGTAACGCTTAATCTTAGAGACGCATGCGTAAGATATAAGATCTGTGTGTGGCCAGAGGCAGGTGTTCCTTCGACATTTGTGTCTGTCATTTAATATAGTAGCATGAAGCAAATACCTTTGACGAATGACGCTACAAATGTCTGTACGTTGTTGTATATGTGACAATACTTAATTCTTATGGTTGGTCCAAAAATTTTATTATGACATTACACTTTAGATAATAAATTGACTGTAATAAAAATGAAGAATAAAAATGTTTGCTCAATTGTCAAATTATTTACCGGTCTGAAACTTGACGAATTATTATTAAATTACTGTCTCATGCTAGTGAATTGATTTCAGTATGTATGCAGAATTTTCAGAATTTACGATTACATTTTTTTACTAGCTAATCTTCTAGTGAATTAGAAAACTAAATTAGAAATAAAATCTTCCATGAATTATATTTTTTTGAAGACTAGCAATCAAAAATATATAATTTATAGAATAACATTTTTTTAGCTGCTAATTTTTTAATTCGCTAAGATTAGCACCTTAGTTGTTTATAGTAAAAAAATGTGTAAATCAAACTTACCATGACTTGTTGTACTTAACGCTTCATTTGATTTATATCGCATATATTTTGCATAATTGTTTTCATAAGCATTTCACGTCAAAACTTCTTGAACTCTTCAAATATAACAACTTTATTACGTATCAAACCATGTACTATTTCATTCGCGCAGGTTCCGCTTATCTGTTCCAATTTATCTTATTATTTTTATTGTCATGATCATTGTCTAAGTGCGCATTATGACTCTAACGGATATCTGGATCAAGAGCTTTAATAGCGAGCTTTTCAGGCTTCAAACTCCCGGCATGGGTGACGAATCATTCGCAGCATCGCGCCTCCGGATGCTACGAGGATGTACCGGGAGCCAGAAGGTGGAGTTCGCTGTCAGGTACTTGATTTCTCGGCATCTGACGAAGAGGTGGAGAGGTCTTCGACCGGTAGCCTAAGTCGAGGAGCTGTTCCTAAAGAGGCACCGGGGTCATTAGCGAACAGAACATTTATCCTTGTCCTTCGTTCTTTCTCTTCCTCTCTCTCTCTCTCTCTCTCTCTCTCTCTCTCTCTCTCTCTCTCTCTTCTTCTTCTTCGTTCGTTCGTTCGTTCGTTCGTTCGTCGTCGTCGTCGTCGTCGTACGTCGTACGTCGACGCGTACGACG
>NW_012130073.1:1407264-1416110 GCF_000143395.1 Atta cephalotes
CGGTACCGTAACGTTAACGGTACGGAAGGACGTGTTCCGTTAACCGTAAAGGACGACCGGGACCGGTACTATGACANANATATCTCTCTCTTCTTCTTCTTCCTTCCTCTCTCTCTCTCTCTCTCTCTCTCTTTCTCTCTCTTTCTCGCTGATTTTCGCTCTTTTTCTCTTGGTCGGGTGTTCGCACTTGATTCGCCGGTATCAACGGGTGCCAGGCAGGAAGACCCGTATTATCGAGTCAATTGTCTCACATCCCCCTCCTCGAGACAGTTCAGCTGACTATAAAATCATTATCACCCGTCCACCACCATCACCACTACCACCGATCTCTTTCCCTCTTTCCTCTCCCGCGCAAGCCGTTACTTCTCGGTCGACGTTGAACGCTCGATTATCCCATTAATACGACGAGTCCGTGCGTCCATCCGTCCCGGCGGATCTTTAATTATTTAAATGCAGAGCCGCGGCGGACCCGGCACGAAGGGTACCGGGAGCCCTCTAAAGAGACAGGGGCGGATTTGTGGAGATGCGAAACTTTGTCAACACTTGAATGTACTTGCGCAGATCTTTTGATCCATCCCTCATCTCATCCTTCTGTTATCAAAGAAAGTAGTTCTTGCTTTACTTTTAAAATAATTCTATCGTTAATATGATATTGATTGATAAATTGTTATCTTCTCTCTTCAAAATTAGACACAATAATAAAGTTAAGATTTCTTATGTCTCGCGTTCAGTTTTCTTAATGTTTTTTTTATGTCTCTGTACTTGTTATTAGCAGAAGTATTAACATGAGCAACCATTTCCGTTTAATCTCTATCATAATTAAACAAAATTCTTATCTATTTTCAATTAATTTATCATTGTATTCGAATTTGAAGTCAAAGACGCTCGGCGATGGAGCACCGTGAGAATCTGCTTGCCATCAGAGTTTATTCCCTCTAATCCGCCCCTGCCCAAAGCGTCGCAGGCTAGGCTCAGTGGGAACACGAGTAATCCTTAGTGACAAGTGGGCTCGAGGCAGCGGTGTATATCCGGTAGCACTTTGGTATTTAGCTCTATAAATACGCATCGGAGTTGAGCATCGTTGACCCTGGCGCGGTGATAATGTACGCACGGTAGGATCCATTCCGTAGCTCGAGCTGATCTCGTTAGGATTTCGTTATCCGGTGTTTAACGAACAAATTACAGTTTGCGTTATTGCGTCGAACATCTTCATACTGCACAAACCGCAGTTGTGAATATCGTGAAGATACGCATGCAAGATGATGACTAATGGCGCGTCATTGGATTCCATTTAATGCGGAAGAGTAAATCCGGCGTCCTTTGGAGATAAATAACGAAACGGGATCAACTAATGCGGCGCCGAGTGTTATGACTACGCATTTTGCCGTAGCCGTAGCGAGCAGGGACTGACCGATCGCGACTATCATTAAGCGACGACTTAATGAGCCAGGCGCGCCGGACGTGGGAAGTAGCCTATCGTGCAGTAATTACCTCACTTCAATTATTAGACGATTACCGTACAGTAATGGGGATCGAAAATGGGAGTGGACGCTCTCACGTGATCGTGGCCGCGATCAGCTAATAGACTTCTCCTGCTGTTTGCGTTAGGTTCAGAGTAATACGCCTTTCCAAGGATTTCGAATAATTGTACCCTTTTTATGGGAAACAGATTCTAAATTTATGATGATGGAAAAACATAATATTTTTTCTCGGGTTGGTGCTAAAATCCAATTACAAAAAATGGATGATAATGATAACGTTGATTGATAATTTCTGTTTCTTAATGTCTGATGAAACTTAATGATTCTTATATATTTTTAATTGCTGAAAGAAACATAAAATTTAAAAAATTACTTCACCCACAAATTTTGAGAAATTAAAAGCTTCATTTTTAATAAATTTTTAGAAAATTAAAACAATTTACAATGTTTCTTCTTTTACGTTATGAAGTGGAATACATAAGAATAAATATTCAGGTTGGGAATTTTATGAATCCGACATTAAATATTGTCAATAATTTTATTATTTTAAAATATTATATAAATATATGGTACGTATACAGTAAAAGATCTTCATACCACATTATATATTATGAATTTACGTTATTATACAAGAAATTTAGATTACCTATTAAAAAACAAATGTAACAATGTTAATCAAAATTTATTGTTCAGTAATCAATCATATTTGAAGCGATTTATTTATATCTTTGTATTAAAATTAAATACCATCGATTTTATTTTTAAATGCGATCATTTTTTAATTTCTGATTGACAAAGGTTACGAAAAATTAAAAAAAAACTCGAGATTCGCCTCGACGTTCAAATAAGAGAGAATGACGATAGAGTGAATCTCAATTCGCCCGAGGATTATTATTCGCCCCTTAATTGCACGGCGCGGATCCGTGTCGCCGTTACAAAGTCGACCGTAAGAAGAGCAGGTCCTCGGAATCTTTCCGGAGGGTAGACCACCGACAAGAATGTTACGGCACGATAATAAGAGATTTCAGTGAGGGATTAAAAAGGAGCGGTAAGGAGACACCCCTTATGGCGCGTTCTCCCTTTTGACTCTTTTCTCTCTCTCTTCTCCTTCTTTTTTAACGGACGCCACGTCGGCGGATTAGGTCTCGTTAAGATATCGCGAAGTCGTTAAAAATAATTGTCAGTCGGATAATTAAGGAGGGTAAAACTCTTTCTTGGGAGAGACGGGGAGAAAAACCGTCTTCACGATGGTCATGGCCGGCTACTCTCAGTTCACTTCCTCATGTTTTGTCGAGTCCCGCGTATTTGTTTTCCCTCCCGACTTCCTCGTCTGGAACCACCCCGATGAGCACCCTGCCCTTTTTATTCCGTCTTCCTCGTAACGCTCGTCAGTTTTGCTTTCGATCTGCCTATGTTCCTTGTCTCTTTATTCGCGCTTTGTTGATACATCGTTAGGTAGCACGAGAGGGTTTGTTTCCCCACCGAGAGATTGTCGACGGGGTTAAGTTCTAACGGTGCAGCGGCGCGCGGCTTGTTAGACCGTCAGACGTGGTTGGGAATCATGTCTCTTCGGCGGCGAGCACGCCGTTTCACTTATGCATGCGCGCACCTCGCGAACCTAACTTATACGCGGACGTCGCAACGTGATACAACTTTAATGCAATCGCCCCGGGTATATACTCCTCATGGAAAAGCCACTCGGTGATTCTCTTTTTGTCGCGGAAGGAGATTGACCTTGTGCGAAGCATTTCGTAGCTATCGAGTGACAAGACACGACGTTCTAATTGATTTTATGTCAGCTTGATAGAAATAATTCAGGGAGAAATATAAGAAAACTAAAGAAACATAAAAGAAATCTTGATTTAAAAAACTTGAAATAACAGGACTCTTAATGTTCAAAATACTACAATGAGATATAAAAGGCTAATAAGTGTCAGAAAAACTTAAAAAAATCTTCATTGCTCATTTAACATAAGTATAATTAAAGATAGATATAACAAAAACTGTAGAAAGTACAAAAGTTAAAACGCTACAAAATACAATTACATACGTTTCGACCCTCTTTAAATGTATAAAAATTTTTTCAGCGCAGTAATCTTAACTTCTTTATTGTCTTTAATTTTGTCTAAGATAATATTATTCGAAAGTTATTGCTCTTCTAGATTAATTTTCTTTGTGATTATCTCAAAATAATTAAAATGTCTCATTTTTTTATATCAACATTTACTCTAGCTTATCTTCCAATATTACCAATATAATAATTTTACATATTAAATATGATTTATTCAGATGATATGTTTAACTTTATTATTTTCTTTATAAGTTTCTTTGAAAATTATTTTATAAAGTATAGTTTAAACTTTAATTTCATTTTTATCTCCGTGTTATGTAATGTTAAAAGAAATATGCGTGGATATATTTTTCAAATCAGTATATTTTCTCGTAAATTTATCGCTTTTGGGATAAGAAAGGTGAAAATGTTTGCTTGAACCACGAACTCTTTTCTCTATCAGCACTCCTAGCCAGGGGGTTGGCTGGCGGGACGGCATTGTAAATATTAATGCGGCGGGCACGGGCAAAGGAAAATATTTGAATAATAATTACTAAGGCACCCTCGGCCCTTGTTACGCCCTCGTATAATAAAAAGGTTCACTGGAGAAAGAAGGCGCACACGGCAATGGGATCGCGACGAGAATTTTCTAATTAGGAGGATTCAAGCCGACCCTGCAAACAATACCAGAAGTACCACTTCCATCCGTTCCCGAGGAGATCCTCGAGGACTTTTGAGGAGAGAGATTTTAATATCCAAGACCTCGGCGTTTATTATCGCCCCTTATTATTGTCGCAAAAAAAAAGAAGATAACGAGATGCGTAGGATCTCTCAGATTCGGACAATTTAGCATTACTTATAAGTAGTAGAAAAGCGAAATAATTATTTATCATTTTCGTTACTGCATTGAGAAAAAAAAATGGTGGCAATTATTATAATTTAATTATATTTGTAGTCATTTTCAATGCCAACTATATATTTTTTTGACAGAATTATAAATATAATTATTATTATTAATTTCATAACAAAACTAACTAGAAAAATGAAAGTTCTAACTATAATTATTTTATCATATATAAATAATGATCACAAATACCAAACATTTGCTCTTGTTGTAGCTTTCATTAATGCAGTGATAAGAAGAATAAAAGTATCAAAATTTAATGTAGAATAACTGAATGTAGAATCAGGAAAGATAATTTAAAGCTTTTTAGCAATGTAACATGTAGCAATATTACCAGATATTTTGCAATAAAAGTGTAATCTCGTATAAAATCATAATGATTGAGCTTTACATTAATCCTTTATAGATTGTCGTGACATTCAGGTTAAAGAGAGTTTCTTATTGGTTTAAATCATTTAGTGGAAAAGAGGATATGTGAACCTTTACATTAAACATTTAAACTGAAGAACGAACAAAGTTGTTCGATAGCTTTAAACACGCCGATACGATGTGTGTGTGTGTATATATACGGCGATATTTAAGTTTTCTATGTAATATACGCGGTCGTATCTAGTACTATAGTAATGCATCAATATTCGATGTATTAACCATCGACTCGCGCACTACGATAATAGCACAGGGTGAAAGTAATTGCGGGCAACTGGAGGGCGCGAAAGTAGGGCATTAATGTCATATTCTCGTACAATTAAGAAACCCTATCGTGGTGACGACTGAAATAAGAATAATTTAAATTCCATTTATTTCCGTTCGAATAAGTTTGGACAAGAATTGTACTTTTGCTTATTAAAAGTAGCTCAGTTAGATTTATTTATAAATTATATACAGGTTTATTTATAATGATTTATTTTTAATATGTTTAATATGATACCAAATTTATTGTATCATTATATTTAATATATAAATTATTTTAATAACTTTTTCATCGATTTTTAAAATACAATTATTATAGAAAATTTTATTATAGAAAGTTATAAAACATAGATTGTTGTTATAAGTCATACAAAATAATCTTATAAGTTTGTTACATGAATTACTTAGAGGTGTCAAGAATAAAACTGGGGCATTACTTGCCAGATTAAATTAAGAAACCTTAGTATGATGTTACGTGTCGTTTGTACAACTATTAGAGTCATCAGAACTCGTTAGACTTAATCCGGAAATGATTTATTTTATTATTATGATGTGATTCAATTTTGGATATTATTAGCAAAGAAACGTTACATAATAGACTTCAATTACGTTACATAATAAACTTCAATTGTACTTTGATGATAAGAGACGTACTTTTCAAGAAATTCACGAACATGTTTAAAAGTAAAAATTCACAGCGTGACAAATATATTATCATGCAATATATAGTTATAGTTGTGCAACTTGAATAATTAGCAATGTTATCAGAGCTAATTGAAGAAATAAACGAGCACATATGGCGCGACCAAAAATATTCTCAAGTAAAAATTTCTAACAGTTAATGATACATGCTAATATCATACAAGGATTATACAGTTGCTTCATTCGTTTCTTAACGGATTCAAATTGATATAGCCAACACAACGAGCTCGCGAAACGAAGCCTTGAAATTAATTAGACACTATACGCTGGAAAATATAGCTTGTCGGCAATTAATTTTACAAATCGGTCGCGCATTTTCTCGACTTGTTCGCGCAAGAGTTGCTCGCATAAGAGTTACACGTGAATTAACAGAAGGCCGCGCGAGTATAAGAACGGCTTATCGATGAAACAATGATGATCGAGTAAACGTAATGCGTAACGAGAAGCTCGCGGCATGTTCAAAGACTCTGCTCGGAATAAATCAAGACGGGGTTCATGGCGCGCGCGTGGTTTTGCTTCCTTCCCGCTGACTCCCTGACAGTCATTAGGATAATCAACGAATTAGCGTTTCCGCGCTAAGGACTGGATAAGGCATAAGGAGTTAGGAGGACAAAGTGCGTCTCGACACGCGATCCACCGTACCGTGCAGGTACAAAATACATTCGCTCGCCGGATGGAGATACACCTTTCGATCAAATCCACCCGGAATTTGCGAGCTCGCGCGCCATTTACCTCGAGCTTGCTCATTGTCGGTTTTTATTTTAGTATTATTACTTGCGATTCTTTCTCTCTCTCTTTCTTTTTCTTTTGTGTTATAAGGAAAAAAGACTGATTTAGCTACAACATAAAACACGACTATAAATATAATAATACGCGGCTATAACATAAAACTTGACTATAAATATTGAACATCTTAAGATATTTTGTTAAAAAATATGTTTATCCTCTGGAGCTGAAAATTTGTAACACAGTTATCTAGCGATGTTGGGTCTGTGTTGTCTGTAAGACTCATTTAATTTATGTTACTTCTCCGTCTGTAATCTAAGTCTTTTTTATTGTAGTAAGTATAAGCGAAATTTCACTCTCAGATTCTGAAATAAAGGAGAGCGGATTCCGGTTTTCTCATTGCTAATTAAGTTTTTACATTTTTAAACAAATTTTTACTTCGTTCTCATTTTTTACTTTGTTCTCAAATTCAATTTTCATTAAATAAATAAGATAACATTTAAATTAGAATTTTAACATTTAAATTAGAAGACTTAGATTATATCTAAGACTATAGATGGAAGATTAATTAAAAAGCACACTAATTAATTTCAAGATCAATCTAGAATAATATAAATCGTATTAAAAAAAAGAAAAATATGTCGAAAACCATTCCTACATCTCAGAGGACCAAATCTCGCAGGCCTGTATTATTTGACATGTTTGACAAAGAAATTTATAATTGAATGGATTCAATAGTACACTCCGGAAAGTTAAAGGGTTAAATAAATTTAACCCTGTCGTATAATAGTACGTAAAAAACTATAATTCGGAGATCGATTCGGAATGAGATGCCAGTTTTTAGTTAATTTTCGCAAACCGCGTGCGTTGTAAAACAGTACGATTGCTGATCGTAAAACTCTTCGAAATCGCTGTTGCATATTCGACGCCTTTAAAGCTTGTTTACAGCAGTGCTCGGGCGCTCGAATGTTAACATAAAATGGCAGCGTTCCTTACGTTTATTTCGGTTCTCCTCCGGGGCATAAATTTCGTGATGTGCATTCCCGATTGTTCGCAGGTGTGCGCACGCATCGTCCCCGGCAACCACCGAAGGTGGAATTTGTTCGGCGTGTGTCCGGAGATCCATTTCGCAGATAAAACAACCCACGTGGCCAAGGAGCTTGACTATCTCATCGTTTTTCACACCTTGGGACCGAGCGTGCTCTCCTTGTGGGATGCGTTCGTGTGTGAAATTAGGCTGAATAAGCGATGGGTACTTCAACTTGCTCTAATTAAACGCTCCTTAACTCCGGTCGGAAGAGTCCGTCGTTCTGATCACCGTCGCATAACCGGCACGCATGCATGCATGCATGTACGTGTACAATCTTTTGTGTTAAATTGATTCCATCGTGTGGTGCAAATTTTTATTCAAATTAAATTCATAAATAAGAATCATAATTTATCTCTCTTCTAAATTTTCTTCTATTTTTATTAGAAAATGAAATGTATGCCGATACCAAGTTCGGTATTTAATTGTGAAGAAAATCTTCATTTTATATAATTTTGTATACTTTTGTATAATTTACTGATATATATATTAAAAAATTGGTTTTTCTAGGTATTTAAAAATTTAGCTAAGGTAACTCTACTTAAAATAGCTTATCCAGGCGTTAAGATTTTGTTAAGTTCAATATTGAAAATATTGAACTGATAGATTTAAAATAAGAATCATTTCTGAATATTAATTAAAAAGATAAGACATTTTTAATACTTAATATTTTGATGTAATAAAGCTTTGACTATTTACAATTAGATACACAGATCTGAAAATAATTTCGTTGATCAAAATAATTATGTAGAATGACAATACTGTAAAAAATTTTAGCAACCGATTTAAACGTTCTAATTTTTTTTATTAGTTCGAACAAAATTATTTTCAGATCCGCATTCAGCTAAATTTTTAAGTACCTGAGGAAAAAGTTTCATAAGTTTCTATCGCGACATAATGACTAATTCGTATCCAGGCGAAAAGCATCATTTAAGAATTCATCAGCTTTAAGCCTTTAAGCACCTGACCATAAAGTCACTTGTAATTGTCCCGGCGAATCTCGGCGCTCACCCTCGCCGTCAGACATGCAAATAACTCGGGGTTAGTTAGCTAATGGGGTTGGCAGGGTCGGTGGCTCGACTCGAGCGAGTTCATTCATTAAGGGTTGATGGCTTAATTGCCAGCTCGCAGCATCACAGCCGCCCCCAAGTCGACCACCACCGAAGCATCCTATATCTGAACCTTTCCACCCTCTCTCTCTCTCTC
>NW_012130073.1:1416532-1433128 GCF_000143395.1 Atta cephalotes
ACGTACGTACGGTACGTACGTACGTACGTACGTACGTACGTACGTACGTACGTACNCNCCCACNCNCNCNCNCNCNCNCNCACNCNCCACTCTCTCTCTCTCTCTCTCTCTCTCTCTCTCTCTCTCTCTCTCTCTCTCTCTCTCTCTCTCTCTCTCTCTCTCTCTCTCTCTTTTCTCTCTCTGTCTCTCTCTCTTTTCTTGCGCTTCTCTTCTCTCCTCTCTTATGCCACAGCAACAGGTTGCACCAGGAGCCAGAAGCTACCGGTATGTTCCGGTAAGCCGAGGATCCAACTCGTTTGCGCCCCGAATTAAGCGAGCGAGCTGGCATTAATTAATTGTCCCAGCTTGCTTGCCGTACCGAGCCGGAAAGTCCTCCGCCCTTCCGGCTGGGGTTAATTGTCGAGCACGTCGTTAACGCGATCTTTTCTATTCCTTCGACCGAGGAAAGATCCTCGCGGTCCCCTTCGCGATAACTTTTAAAGGAACTTTAAACTTGCTGTGAATTTCAATTTGCACGCCGTGCCGCTTCCCATTCGCAACTTCAAGTATGTGTTTGCGGATTTATAAGTATTAGTTTCCGAGAAGCGACATATAAACTTATCTCAATTATAATTACGCGACTTTTATATAAAAGCTTACATATTAAGCATATGAAAGACTTTTATAAAATATTAAATGCAGTCATTATTAACAAATTTGATTTTATCTAATGATAATATTTGAATTAATCTAAATGATAATAATTAGTAATTAATTCTGCAGCAAATATTTAATTAAGATTTTGTTGTAGTTTCTTATTATACATAAAGCATGTTCTCCGGAACATTAAAAAAATAATACACAGTACATGAGCACATTATTAAAATTTGTAAAATTTTTTGTTTTGAAGAAGAAGAATCTTTTAATATCTTTCAATCTCGTGATAATTAATCGTGGCTACGATCGTAGAAAGCTAATAAGCATTTAACCACATTTCAGGATACTTATCTTACTCATTCTCAACAGTATTCATTGCACATAACGTTACCCCGACCGCCCTCCCTGCCTCTTTATTTTCGTTCGCGAGTCCGTGCCGGCATTCTTTTTTTCATTCGTTTTACACGGAGGTAACGACCATACGAATTTTCGCCATTTGTATGCGACACGGCTCAACCGTCAACGTGGGTCGACGTGAATTATCGTGAGTGTCAGGCCCTACGACCCGCCCGTACGGACGGTTTAATTTAAGGTCGTCAGTTTAATTCTTGGTAGAAAGCGCATTCGCAACAGTAGCTGGAACAGACGGGAGCAAGAAGACAGAAGACCCGAAAAAAGAAACAGAAAGAGAGAGAGAGAGAGAGAGAGAGAGAGGAGGGTGGGGGGAGAGAAAGAAAAGACTCTTTCGATTCAAATGCGCCGCTCCTTTCTTGTCGTTCGCATTGCCATGGCACGTCCGTTCGTCATGACTTTTCGGTGTATCACTCGGGTAAGAGAAACGTGAGTCACGATTAGGTAGATCGCCAAAATTCTTAAGTACTACGTGCACGGTTTGTCTTAACGGTGAGAAAAAGGCGCGTCTTGTACTTAATGTTTAATCAAATTATGATGAGAAAAGAGAAAAAGAAAGAGAGGAAAAGTTTCTAAATTATTTTGATTTCATATAACGAGTTATATATAGTACAAGAGTTTTATATATAGTACAAATTTTAATACTGAGTTATAAACTTTAATACCGTGACTGTCATAGTTATTTCGCAATTAATTATATCAGCGTTATAAATATACATTCTTACAAAAGAAGACTTCTAACTTGTAAATTCAAAAAATTATAAAACTTTGGCAATACATAATAATCCTGACATATAATAAACAGTTCTTTTTGCTGTCTCTGAAGAAGTAAAATTAACCTTTGAAGATTACTTCATTTTTCGTTTTCATTTTATTATTCACCAATAGAAGATAGAACAAAATTTTAGAGAGAAAATTTATTGGACACTTAATATAACTGTTACGTAACACGATATGTTTTTTTTGTATTATATTACATTTATAGATATTATTGAATACGAAATAATAATATACATATTATTGAACGTTTAATTGAAGTCAACTGGGTTGTAGCTGATAGTATAACCCGCATTGCGAAATCTCGTGAAGAACTTAAGCTGTATAAGTTCACCTCTGCCATTGACCTTATCGAGCGGTGGAATAAAAGAGAGATGTGCCACGGATGAAAATGGTGGTACTTAGGACCATATCCAGAAATTGCCTTCTGGTCTACTTATACGTACTGCGTGTACACGCGTGTATACGTGCAAGCGTGTATAGGCGCGCATGCCTGTGTATACGCGCAAGGAGAGAAGAATCTCGGGGAGAGACGAGGATGATTTAGTAATGAAGATATTAACGGACCGAAAGCGCGCCACGGAATACCGAGATTCAACTATCTAACTGCTGACATAACTCACATTTATGACTCCGCGGCGGCCGTTTCTTTCCGCAGCCTTCAACCAGCGACGCTATCTCTGTTCTTTCCTGCGCTCCAGTTACACACCCGTAATTAATACTGACGTCGCTTGGGAGAAGTCAGAAGCAAAGATCTCACGCTAAAATTGCTGATCGAAAGCGAAAAAGTTTCATTTTACGCGCAACGTTCTCGCTCGAATCTATGAATATTCTCTTTTTCTTCGTTTAATTATCTAAAAATTTATTGTACCTACCTAACATTTGTACCGAACATTCATTATTTTGATTATTAAATCTATATTTTTAATTTTAGAAATGTAGATTTAATAATAAACTAATAATATTCGTTTGATTCTTCTAATGCCAAAATGTATATGTATATAATCAAATGCGATGATGCTAAAATATTTTCAACAGAGTTGACGGATATTTAATTAATGTAACCTTTTAAATAAGGATATGTTATCAAACATAATCAACTGTGATACGAATCTGTCTCGCATAAGTCGTGGGCGTTTCGTACACGAGATAACTCGCTGCGATCTCTCGCGGCAGGAAGTTTACGGATATCGCGTCTTGCGCGTAGATCTTAATGCGAAGGGCCGCCCTCTCAGCCGCGTTAACAGCAAGATGGTCTAAGGGTCGGTGACGGCACCGGGAAGCGAGAGGAGGGAGAGGGGCAAAAAGAGTGGAGCAAAGAATAGGTTTCAGTAAGGTATATTAGTGGAGTTATGCCCCTGAAGGCATGACTGGCTACGCTGTATATCTTGGTTATTTTTTATTACCGCCCCTGGCAACACGTACAAGTACGTGGAAAGGGCGATTTTTCCATCTATTGAGCCCTTTTCTCGCACCGTACGAAGAATGGAACTACGTGGTATTTTCCGTCATTATTTTACACTTATGTTTTGCAAGTCATTTATTGACTTTAAATTATTGCTTTTAATCATAGATTTTTAATTAGTTAGAAGATCAATAATTTGGTATATCTGCATTAAATGTCTCTAAAAGCAAACAAGCATCGCTGATCGAATTCTCGTAACAATGTTTTTATTGTACGTATTTTGATAATAAATGACGATAAAAAAATGAATAATCAATATTATATAATATAGTCGGTAATTTATATGTTATATAATACGACAGTGATATATTTGAGTAAAAAAGTCTGCAAAATACTGGAATATTGGAACTGATTTTTGTAGTAAGGCTAAAGACGTCGCGCAACATTAACTATCTCAAAATCAATTTTTTTTCCAAACGGAGATTCGTCAATGCCATTGATCCAATGGGACTCCATATGTCGGTTTCGAATCGTGTTTTTTACGCGGCACGTTTCAGGCACGGATGATAGAGGGGATCTCAGGGGTGAGGGTTGTTTTTTATATTTATTACGCCAAGGTGGAGTGGTAACCGGGAGGGTAGCGTTAATGCGCGCCCTTTTTTTACGTTAATAACCATGCGTGATAGGCGAGCGTAGTGAGAAAAGTCGGGCTGAGGGGTAGGCGATGATCTCACGTGGGGTAGAAGCGGCATACTTTGGACAGACTGCTTTACACGCGGTGTTTTATCGAAATTTTGTACGTGCATTTCCCTGCTGAAATATATTTTTATTCGCAGATAGACTAATATGAGAGGAAAATATAATAGAAAATATATATTTTAATTAATTATTATCAGTATTACAAAATATAGATAAAAATATCTATATAGTCAATCTAAAATAAATTGTTAATAATATTATTTATTACGTGATATTTAATAAAGACGAGACATTAATTATGATATAAAATTGAACATTAAAAAAATTTTTTAAAAACATGTCGAAGTTTCTTATTTTTACTGAATCTATTATTTTTTATCCTGTTCGTGTCCTCCGTAGACATAAACTTATGACTTCGTATAAATAATGACGAAGTGGAACTAAGCGTTATACCACCAAGGTTGAGCCGATGACAGGTCATCTCGAAAACGGGGAAAACTGAATGACGGTGGAAACTTTTCGCGTTATTTTTTTATTTCTTTCTCTAGCGAGCGATCGTCATTTCAGCGAATGACATGTTGCATACGCGGATCAATCATTGGAAAACTAAAACTTTTATCGGTGGCTCTCACTGACTCTGCTCGCTTTTTCAACTGCAACTTATATAATGATAAATGCGAGGGAGATAATAAATGTTAATATTTAAGCAGCACTTCGCGATAGTTTGTCAGTATCGATGATTCGTGATATTTATCAGCGAATAAAAATATAGATATCGATAAATTTTTCTCTGAATTCGTGTAACTTTGATAATAATAATTATTATTGTTAAAAAATTCGATATCTATATTGCTACAGATACGTATAAAAAGGATTATAAATGTTAACCTTCCATGTTTCTTCGATATTTAAAGTAGAGATTCTTCGAAAAAATTTTTTTCAAATTTAAAAGGTAAATAGTCTTATTAATCCTTTTCTCCTGCAATTGTAGACAAAAGGAAAGATATGTAGATCACTACTCGCGTGCGTATTTGAAGAGTTGTTATTACCGATACACCACGTGGAGGATCGAGGGTTGAGTTTCCTCCCCTGTGGTTTTACATACGATTATATGCCCTTTATTCTTTGCATCGCGAGGGCATGTCATTTGCGGGTGTAGGGTGGATGCAAGTAGGAGGCGACAAAAAAATAGCTTTATGTCACGAGAGATCATTACGGACTTTTTTCAAGAGGGTTCGAAAAGTGGCAGGGTCAGGGATGACCCCTGACCTTGCGCACAGTTCGTAGTAGTCGTTTGCCGTGACGATCATGTGCAACGAGTCTCATACCGAATATACGAATAAAAGAATCGCACGCCTTTATATCCTCATCTTTCTAATAAACTAGAGAACCCTTGCGTAAAAAAAGTAGAGAGGGCGTAGTAGAGAAAATTATTCCCTCGAACATGATAGACGAGAATATTCATTATGGATGTAGAAAATTATAGACAAAGTGTCTATGAATTGTTAAAACATATAGGAGAGAAAGAGAGAGAGATATCATTCGTATACAATAAAGATATCAATAATTTTAGAGCTATAAATAGAAAATGTTTAAAGAATTAAGATGCTAATGAAATTTATTATAGTTCTTTAATCCTACATTTTACTCACGTGATTTCTTTACTCTTTTATTCATGTGGAATGTTCCTGACACTTCATTATTTCAATTTTATAGTTCCCTTTATGCGCGACTTACAATTAAAAAATTTAAATATTTGTTGAAGAGTAAAAAATAATTAACGAACGATATTACGTAAAAAAAATCATCTTTAGAACAATGAATGATAAAAGAAAATTCTACAATTTCGTAACCATTCCGTCAGACAATGTATATCAGCTAGCACAGCGAATAACGCAATGAAATATAAGCAAAAAGTTTCTTCACTTCTCGACACTTTCCTGCCTAAATTTCTTTTCTCCTCATTGCGAGTGTGTTAACAATATTTTCCGTTCGAAACGTTTATTTGAGACGATTTAATCCCGGGGCGGGCGACGAACCCGGGGCCGGCGTGCCTCGTCGTGACATTTCGCTACACGTCGCAGCCGAGACAACGAGTCGCAACAGTCACGGAAGAGCATCCGTAGGACGAGGCGGACGAGGCGACGAGGAAGAGGCGGAGAGCCATTTCGATCGGGATGTCGTTTTCACGCTCGGCACCGTGTCTTCTCGAACGTGGCACATTGTTTAATCGATACGTCACTCTCGCGGATCGTAGTGTACCAACGCGATGAGATCCGCGGATCTTCCGGAAGATAATTGCATCTCGTTCACGTATCTCTATGCGCACGGGCATTTCGTCTCCTCGCCCTCTCGGCCTCGATTCGCTCTGATTGCTCTGGAGCGGACTTCAAAGCGAGGACGTCTCATTATCGGACTTTCCTTCTCCTTGACATTATCCCCCGCGCGACAGCCACCCACTTTTCACCCCGTTCTTCTAGTTTGTCGAAGAACTTACTTCAGTACGATGGTATACCGTGACTGGGCGATAATGACGATGCTGGATGTAATTGGATGCCGTCAAGCCGAAACTATTTGAAATATCGTGCGAAATGCGAGTTCGCGGATAGTCGTCGCGAGTAGTGTACAGCACGGTTGTAGAATGTCATTATTGAATGTTTGTATCGCTGGATGGAAAATGATATACAGGAAATACAAGTATAGTAAATCTGTCATTATTTTCTAAAGTGTAATCATAAAATATAAGAAAATTTTAAAAAACAGAAATCATGGCAGATGAAAATTTAAATTTTGTTATTTCAAATGTAAGAAGAGACAAGTTGTATTTAACAAAAAGTATTCTATTATTCAAGATTATCTAAATATTTCTGAATTATTTAACATGTTGAAATATCTATAATAAAATATTAATAAAATGAAAGATAAATATACCTCGCGATAAATCTTACGCTGTAACGATCGAAATGGTACGAAACTAACCGAATATTTGTACGATAAATGTATAAAATTATATAGGCGTAACGTTAGTATATCTGGAGAAATCGATGCAGGTTCATAAGCAGGAATATAAATCATTGAGCAACCGAACGATGCAGTTCTGTATCCACAAAGACAGTACATTTATAACTATCGATTTTTTAGGTTATGTTCATCCATATAGTCAAGCGATGCTTTGCTATGACTTTATCCATCGCTATGATCGTTTAAACATGCTTTGTAACAATGAAATCTAATGCTAAATGTATTCATAAATATGTTTCGCTTTATTTCGTGCTAATACTTCTGCTCATAGGAAGAGAATTCGCTGTCTCAATCATACAAATTAGATTAATTCTGAGAATTCTATATAAGTTCCAATATTTGGTTTAAAAATGATTTGTTTTCTATTCTTTCTACTATCGGGTTATATTCGTGATTTTTAGGTGTGCAAATTAATTATTATTTAAATATATATATATATATATATATATATATATATGTCACGTGTTGTTCATTCATAACACATATATAATTCTTACATAATAATAATGTCACTAAATTTAAAAACGGTGTACTCAGAAAAAACATAGTAGTGACTATAAAAGTGATACTTGCACTGTCTGGTTGGAATTCTACTTAAAAGTGGACGAATCAGAATCTTCTGTTTTGTTATTTTTTTCAGTGCATATAATTATTTTATAATTACGACAATTATAGTTTATTCAATAGTACACATTAATTCTACATATAAAACTGGATCAGTTGTCTTTTATAATTTTTGTTAATACCAAATGTCTTTTTCTCTGAGGATGGATATGTCTAGTCACGGGAGTTTTGCTGCTTTCACGACTCATGCTAGGAACAATAATACATCTTGCAAATTAGCAATGAACGCGATGCGTTCATTCGCATTGAAGGGTGGATCACGTTCAAGCGAAGAACTCGAGGGATAGCACATGCACCGATTAAGACTCGCGAGGAAACTTAAAACAAGCATCAGCTCGCGGTTTCGAATTACCGTGACAAAAAATTCCGCATGGTGGCAGGCGGGGATTTGATTCAAAGGCTAATTTCGCAGGCGACAAAAAGTCACGCGCGTGTATAGAGTGATTGAGGCAAAACGGAAGAGAAAAAACAAGAACGCTCGTGTGCAGTTCGAAAGGGCTTGGAAAAGTAATCAGGATGCTGAACCACTGTTCGGCGGAGGGTTTAGCGGGAGGAGGGGAGGGGGAGGGGGCATGAAAACGAATTACAGCGATTTAAAGTTTCACCTCATCCACCTTCTCTACCAATCAAGCACCCTCATGCTGTCTTTTCTCTCGTGGGATATGATCATTCTTCGTACTCATTCCACTTGCAGCCCTCCGCAGGTTGTTTCGAAGATGACAAGAGAAAAGGAAATAGTGTCACGCGGGGAGACAAATTCACGTCGTTGTGGGTGGAAAAGTTTCTTTCAACCCCCGCGGTGTGCCAAATGCCATTCATCGTAACGCAAAATTTATCAAAGCACATTGTAAGTTCTTTCTGTTAGAGATTCGCAATGCGTTTTTTATACGTTTGTAAATTATTATTACGTAATCACTGATTACTCCAATGAAACGCTGACGTCCGATAGATCCACGTAGGCAACATGTTAGTTAAAATTACGGTAAAATTAAGACGTGTATTCGATATAATTATTCAGTTATTATTTAATCATTTTGATTTCAAAAGTAAATTTAATTTATCAGAATTTATTTACTGAACAAGTACAACAGTTGGAAAATTTGTGCTAAATTTAATTTAATATATTTCACGTCTCACAGTCAAAATTTTGTATTAATTTAATACAAAATTAAATTAATGTTAGAAAATAATATAAATATTATATAAAAAAAATAACATTGATACAGTTTGTAAGCAAATAGTGGATATCTTTTCAAGAAAAATTAATTTATATGTTAAATTAATATGTATTTTATTCATTTATTTTAGAATTTAAGATATATTTACATTTTAAAATATATTATTTTTACATCATTTATTCACTTATTCATAAGTTATTTTAACACTTTAACATAACTAAAAATCATATTAAATTTGAACATATTAAAAATTTAACATAAAACTTTTATTAAGGATCAAGTTTTAACATAAATATATAAAATGTTTTCCACTGTGTACAATTTATTGGACTATTTGTAAAGTGGTCACTGCCGTAAACCATTTATCTTGTGCAAGATAGTTTGCGGGATTGATATATTTTTACTGTTTATACGAAAAATGTTTCGAGTATAAATTACATTTGTCAACCTCAGTCACACATTTTACACCGTCTAAATGCGTTACATCGTGGCTCTATCGGGCGGCTCGGATACATTAATAACTTGGAATAACATTTATCGTACTGACCTGTTGATGGCCAGAACGCGACTGAGGTTGGGAGAGAGCCTGGCCTGCATGGTCTACTTGCACCGCTGAAACTGTCACAAGCATTTGGTATTTTATTTCATTACGCTAGGCTTTCATCGTTATTTTTTTTACGGGAATAGGAAACACGCGGATGGGATGAGATGAATGGGAATCGGAAGCGGGTGGACATCTCAGAATCACGTATTGCCAAGGAACTCTACCTGGATTTGGAAGCAGGTCGAAAGGCTTCGCGAAATGTCGTCTTGTTGCGACCAATGTTGCGCATTTTCTATTAATTTCTTTTTTTTTATTTTATTTATTCCGGAGAAACGACATTACAGGCCAAACTCTCTCTCCGCCTCGACGCCTCCAACATCAATGTGTAGAATTCTTTCACAACCTCGTTCTGATTGCCGTCATAGGCAGCGGCCTCTACTTGACCACTATTAATTGTTACAATCGGTAGCAACGCTGACACGCGACTCATATCTCTACATCTGAAAACCTTGCACACGAAAGCGATTGCTGCAAGCAAGGCTGCGAAAAAAATGTGATATTAATATTTCACAGTTATGTCATATAACTGTAAATGAAATTGACTGAAAATGATATTTCCGAAAAAGCAAGTTGGAGTCTGAAATCTGTCTTGAATTCTGTTGATTTATTCTTGAGAGTGCAACATTTTTCTGTATTTATTTTAATGATTTATGGAGACATATTGCTGCATTGATAATAAAGTAACACATCTCAAAATTAGCAACTTTTCAGTGGAGTATTTTATTTTTGGAATAACATTTTAATTAGACTAGTGAATATATGCATACCATTGCTTTCCTTCCTTGATATTTTCATTTATAATGTATTCTTCAAAACTATGTCGTGACTTTCCAAAATTCAAACACTATAACTCTAATATAGGTTGTGTAAATTTCATCATCAAAGTTGTGATACTTTTCCACATAATGTGTCGACAGACGTATTGTCTTTTCACAAAAATATATTATATATCTTTTAGATTGATTTTTTTATTATTTAAAAAATATTATTTTATTAATATTTATTTGAGTGACATTTTTCTATCAATGCGGCGATATGTGACTTGTCATCGTCGCAGCGTTGCTACATTCAAATAAACAATGCGAATGTTAAATGTCGAATGACATTTTCAACATTCTTCGTACATTAATATTGTATTAAGTATATAAAAAAATATATGGAAGCAACAAGGTAAATATATGCTTCCAACATCGCAACGCTTAAATAATGATATCATGGGCTGACAAAGAAATCTTAGGTTCATTTCAAATAACTAAAATCTTAGATTGGTTAGATTTGTTAGAATGTTCAACTTGTATGACTGCCTCCAATCGCTAGCAGTCGGTTCTCCTCCTCATGCAGACATTTTTACCCTTCGACCTTCGACTCCGAAGCGAGAAACTCGTTGCCTCGTCGGAATGGCAACACTATAGTTAAATATCTGCATGCAACAGCCTAACGTATAATTAAGACGTATCACGAAGAGCGTATAAAGTCCGTTCGACGCGTGATATTAAATCAATCCTTTTTTCGCTGAATGGATAACGCGCCGCTTCTGTTTCAGATCGAATATTTTATTTATTCGATTTATCACATTACGAAATATGTTGAAATAGACACGTTTTAGATATATACTATTTGTATAAAATAATTAAACTAGAGGTAAAGATGGAATAATTTTATTATTTCTAACTTTCTTAAATGCAATACTCTAATTTTATAATTTTGAGTAATAATCCGATTTGGATTTTCAGATTTTATTTTTTCCTTTAAACAGAACAATTCGGTCTTCAAAGGATCAAATCAATAAAAGAATTAAATCAATTTCTTAATTTAAACAATACAACTGTTTTATCTTCTAGGTGTTAAAATGTAAGATTTTAATTCAAAATACATGGATAAAAAAATAACCATATTTAAACCCATTTCTATAGTTGAACTGCTTAGTTTCAAAGTAAACAATGTTCACGTATATTTTCTTATAAGAAAAGCGATGCGTGAGGAAGAAAGGAAAGAACGTTGGAACGAATCTTTGCAGGAGCACAGCGCGGTGGGATGATCTAGCGATGGAATTTGGTTAAACAGTCGTCGACGACGGTCGGGCTTGGGTGCTTAATAAAAATCGAAGTCGTTCGTTGCGGTCCCCTAGTCCCCTTTCCCTCTCACACGTTCTGCGGTCAAGAGACGAAGCCAACTTGGAGCACATTGTTCTCTTCTTCTCTCTCTCTCTCTCTCTCTCTCTCTCTCCTCTCCTTCTTCCTCCTCTCTCTCTCTCTCTTCCTCTCTCCGCTTGTATTCGTCTACATTCTCGCACACACGTTGTAAAATACGTGTCTCTGGGATTTTGCACGTGTGTCCACCTACACAAGCGTGCCCGCGCTCTCGTCTGTCCTCGTACACTCACGTGAGCGCGTACGTGTAGAAGAGCGCGCGAGTTGGCCACGAGTACGGTAGCGATACGTTTCTCCGACAAATAAATAAAACGAAACCGTAAGCGAGGGAATAAAATGTGATTTACAACGGTGGAAAGACAATGGCCGAGGCTCCGCACGATAATGTATGCGGATGGCGCGGACTGGTACCCGGGGATACTGACTTCTGATTGGTCGTGCCCCGACGCCACCGCTACAACGGAAAGCGATAAATAACTGCGAGCAGATAAAACCTTTCTTTCTGCCTTCGGGCTTAGCCTGGGCACTCTCGGCATCGGGCTTAGCACTTGCTCGGAGCGCTTCTGTCCCTCTTCCTCTTCCTCCTTCCCGATTCCTTACTGCACAAACCCGTCTCTCTAGAACAACACTCTTTTGTCTCTTTCCTCTTTCCTTGCGTCTTTTCTTTTCTCCTGGCCGTTGTTTCCCGTGGTTCGCCTTCATCGAGCGATTTCGATTCGTGAGGGCCGTCTCGCATGACAGTCATCACTGTGTGCGATACTTCACCGTGTTCCCTTTCTTCCTGTTTATCCTATACTGTTCCTTGTCCTATTCAGAATCCAGTTTTCGGAATCGTATTATCTTGATTTCGAGAAGAGAAATACGAGGTATTCCATGTAAAATTCAACTACTTTATTAAATAAGAGGTTTTTATTTATTATTCTATTATCAAGAAAAGAATCAAATTTGTTTGATATATTTAGTAAAAGTTTGACATTTATATTAAAATCTTTGCTTAAATTTTTTTATATTGAATTTTTAACATATTTTTAGTGTTAAAATAATAAGAGAATAAATTATGTGAAATTTGTATTTTAAAACGTAAATTCTAAGATGAGTTAATAAACATGTGTTAATTTAACATGTTATAAATATCAATGTTAGTGAAGAAATATACTTGCACGTTGCTTAAAAATCGCGTCAATATTTTTTGTGTTAATTTTTTATATAATATTTGTGCTACTTTTCAACATATTGTGTTAAATTAATATAAAAAGTTGATTAGACCGTTTAGAACAAAATATGCTAAATTTAACACTTTACCAACCGAGTTCACAACGACAGTTATAAATTTTACTCGTTATTCCATTAAACTAAATTAAAAGTATTAAAGTTTTTATCATTATTTATCATGTAACACCTTAAGGTAATTTTGTAAGACAGCTAATGAGCTTTTCGAATCAGCTGTCGCTTTTGATGAAGTTTTATCCTTTGCTTCGTATCATCACACCGCGCTCCGAGTTTATCCTGAGCTAAGAGAGTACATCGAAAAGGAATGGTGATGTAAATTTTTTCCTGCCGCTGGCATCAGGGTGTCGGAAACAATGAAGGGCGACGTTACGAAGACGATCGATCGTTTACAGGGGTGTGCTGACTAAAGTTCAAGGGGAAGTTTGACCGAAGGGCTATGCCAGAGAGAGAGATGCCTGGCTTTACAGAAACATGATATTCTCCCCCTGCGACAGCTTGTTAAAAAATGTCTAATGGCCGACTTCGTCGCGCACTCTGATCCAGAAGACCCCTCGCAAAAACCCAGCTTCTAATTTACGAAACGTTGCAAATAATACTTTCTGATTATAAGCAGTTTAAAGAGTTTTATGATCACATCATTTTGAAACAGTTGATAATCATGATAAATAGTCTTTTATAATTTACCTTGAAAATTGTTGATAGTTGTAGTACAATACAATATTTTAAAGATTTTTTATTTTATATTTTATTGTAATTTTATTAATGAATGAGAGAGATTTACATCTGAAATTTACATTTGAAATTCTTCAAAATGTTATCCCACGATTCATATTTAAGATAAATTCTAAGAAAAAATTCTCTCCGTGTGGATAATGTAAATACTTGGGATATATATATATATATATATATCACACCTTTTTTGTGCTTTCTATTTAAAAGTAAAAAATATCGTCAATAAGTCGCAACAGATTCCAATAAATTAATCAATTAATTAATTGGAAGCGCAATTGCTAACATTTACAAATGCATTTAATTACAAATCACGAATTATATATCCGAATCTATTTGATGGCGCATGGATGGTAAAGGGTTTCACAGCAAAATATATTATACAAGCCGATTGGCGAGGAAGTGGAAGGATGGTTATAGAAGGATGCAGTTATTTAAAATAGCAATCATGAAAATGAAACATCGGATTGAATAGGTTCGCCATCTCTCGTTCGAGGATGAGAATATTTGGTTGATCCTGCCAGGCAGAAAAACTCTCTAAAGGTTTTTCTTCCGGGCCGACAGGCAGCAATGCCAGCCCAAAAATCAAATACTCGCGCGAGGGTTCGTCCGCCTTTCGTTTTTCCCGTTTGCAGTCTGTAATTCCGGCGGTTTTATTTGCTCGGCTATGCTCGGCTTTGTATGGGGTGAAATTTATTTATGCAAGGCACAGTTTTTTTCACGAGGAAATTAGCTTAACGAAGCTATTGTATTTTCGCACTTTTGCGCGATAAGTGAGGAAAATTAATTTCTCTTTAATTACTTTAGTCTTAATCTTTTTCATTGAAACATTTCTTTGCTTTTTAATTTCTTGCGAAGAGTTTTAATATATATGTACATAGAATAATAATAATTATTATTATTTGATTATATACTTTGATCATTACTATTCTTTTCTGTAATTATTAATGTTTCTTTTTTCTATCATATTTAATTCTTTCTCTTTGTATTTATTTATATCATTCCAATTTTATCAGATTTTGATTTTATAAGCGTAGTGCAATCAATCAATTGATTTTCGATGAATAAGAGTTGAAAAATGAATAAAAGAGGGTGCAGAATAACATGAATTACTTCCAACGAATCAAAGCTTTCAACTGAGCCCACATAATTTAAAATTTGCGCGTTTGTCGATCATGGGTTCTCCTATCCTTGCCATTATAAAATTCATTCGACATTTCATCGTTGCATGAAAGATATGTATAACCCGAGGTTGTAATCAGTCTTGCATCACGAATTACTTATTGAAAGGCTATAAAAAAAAGGATTTTGTTAGAAACATATACCCTAAAAAGAAACTTTTCCGTAAGAATGCACCATTATAAACGTACAAGACACCAATAATTTTATGTATTTAACTAATCTCTCTATTTGTATATGCGATTATATTTTTCAACATTTAATAATTAAAACGTACATGTAATCGAACGAATGTAATCGAACGTTCAAAGCATGTGATATTATATGTGTATATTGTTAATGATAATTATTAACGGTAACTATATGTATGATTGTGCCGTATTGTCACGAAAGCTAAGTGCGACTAACGGATGACTATAACGGATTCTACGTAGACACGGATAAACGTATCGCATATAAATGGCAATTGACAGCGATCGTTTTACCGCACAATGGCACACGTGTACAATATGTTTTCGAAATAATGGAACCGCCGGATAATCACGTGCACAACTCGAGCACGGTCAACTCTCGTCTGCGGCCATATTGCTCAGCGCGCTAAATCATATTAGGTTTATTGTCGCGACATGATCGATGAACGACGTCATCCGGCGATTACGCAGATTACGTCGAGGATCTCTATATTTGCTCACATGCGATCGTGATAGTCGTGGATGAAATCTACATTGGCCCCACCCTGTATGAATTCGCGAAGGTGAATCCTGAACATCCCTTCGGCAGACCCTCTTGAAAATTCGCCGTCATCTTTTGTGCTTTCCGTGACATCGAGAGAGCTATACTTTCGACAGGGACATTTGTTATTGGCTCGGATGATCGATCGTCTCTCTTCGATAATAGTCCGTCGTTTACGTTAAAAGCGAATGGAAAATGGCTTCGCGGGGTCACGGCGAATCGGACATTGGACGTCGCCGGATTTAGCCTGCAAGGTCTTAATAAATTAATGCGATCGATTTGCGATAGTTACATCAATAATAAATATATCGAGTTAATGTAATAATTTTGATAGATTTATGAACAAATTACACGTATAAGACATAGTAACTAATAAATGACTACTTCGTTAGTATCTTAATTTTTCACGGTGAACATTGCTTTTCGGGTAACATTGAATAAACTAAATACATATAATTTGACGTTAAATGCAGCCGTGATCAAAATGTCTCCACAAACTGACATAAACATTCTATATCTCACGAAAAATAAATAAAAAACAGTTTTATTGAAAAATAATCGTTATTTTTATAAAAAATTTTAAGTATTGTTAATTTTTCTTTGGATTTCGCCTTTTACAAGACAATAAATAATAATGCAATAAATTGAGGGTGCTTTATACTTATGGCTGTATACTAAGACTTTTTTTATTTTATTAAGTTTTGCTTTAAAATATAGATAGGACCAAGTGGTAGGATTATCATATCGCAGAAAACTTTTAATTAAAAGAAATTCGTTGACTATTAATTTCGTTCAATGTAAATTAAATTTAACGAACTCGCGAGCAAGCTCGTAGCCGTAACAAGCAACATGTTTGCGGGAATTGCGAGTATCCATCTCGACCGATCCCCAGCTAACTTTCCACCCTGTTAAGTGTCTCGTCTCCGACGCAATCTCCCTATTTCTTATTCTCTTTTTCGTGGTTAGTCGGTCGCGCGGGCGAACAAGCTGTTATGCCCGAGGTAACGGAGGACCTTTCTTAAAAGAGGGGCAGCCGGGTATTGGGAGTTTAATATTCTCGTCTTACCCCTCTTTCACGACGGGGTGGCTTTTCGTACTCTGTCCGGATCCTTCCACTCCCCGCGAACCCTGCACCGCTATGTTCCTCGCGGCTGGCTTCGAATTTTAATAACTCCGGGAATGCTCAGAATCCAATAATGTCCTCTTCTCTCTCTCTCTCTC
>NW_012130073.1:1433466-1435402 GCF_000143395.1 Atta cephalotes
ACTTCGTTCCGTTCCGGTCCGGTCCGTCGGTACGTTACGTTAACGTTTAACTTTAAACTTACCGGTAACGTACGTCTCTAATACTACTATATCTCTCTCTCTCTCTCTCTCTCTCTCTCTCTCTCTCTCTCTCTCTCTTTCTTTCTTTTTCTCGTTGTAGATACGTAGTTGCGCACATATGTGCGCCATTCGTTCGCTTATGCGACTTACATACGGAAGAGCGTAGCTCGCGCGACCATTTGCCTTATCCACCCCTGAAATTCCATTTCTCTTCCACGAGCTCGCGACCCTGTGTCCTGCCTGACCCTCTCCCAGTTACCCATCGACGGTGCTCCTGGAAATCTCATATTCTGGAATGACGACGCGAATTTAACTCCCCCCCGTCTCTTGCCCGGTACTGGTTCGGCGTCCTGTCGGAATATATATTCCTATCTCCACCCTCGAAATATCCCGCATATACTCGCGGCAAGTCGATTATGAATACGTACGCTTTCGTGCCCCGACGTACGTAACCGGAGACGTAAAGTTTTATGAAAAGTCGAGAGCAGGTTCCGAGACTAAAATTATAATGGAAATGGATGGTCGCTTAGCATTATTATAGTTCTTTTTTTGCAAGGCAAAACAATACAAGAGATGTATAACTACTTCAACTGTGATATAGATAAGATGGATACTTAATTGAATTCAAAAATTTAATCAAGTTAAATATATGACATGCAGCGAATTGTGACGAAGTATATTTATCTTAAAGAAATCTTCAAGAAAATTTTTCAGCAGATATGAAAATTACTCTTTGCAAAATGACAATAACGAGATATACAAAAAATTTATTTTATCTAACATATTTATATTCTGAATATAATCAAGTCTTATCCATGCGCAATCTATACAGCAGTTATATCTATTTTATAATTTACTACATTTGAAATAGAATATTACGCAATATTTTCACATTATACTGACAATGAAAGAAAAGGATTTGACATTTGCAACTGTAATTACAGTGGAATAATTATGGTTAGCAGTTTCATTATTATATTTATTACTGTTATAATGTTAGTAATAAAATTATATTTATAGTTCTATGCCAAAAAATACATAGTTGGCATAAATATAGTTAAATTATGGTAATTGTAATTAGTATATTAATTTTTCGACAAATTGTTTTTAATTCTGGTCAGTTTCTTCTTTTTCTTCTTTCGTAAATTTCAAGACGCTCCACACACACACGCGCGCGCGCGCGCGATTTAGTTTTTCGTATAAAAATAACACTTTACTACATAAAAATGGATTTTTACATTTAAACATGTATAGTATAGTGTTATTTTTACACTATACTATAAAACTAAATTATACATATATATGAAGGCTTATTTCACACTTGGATTTGTTGTGCAGTCTTCTTTAACATAGGTGAGCTCCATCCGAGATTTTTGATAATTTACAGCGATGATTTCGGCGAGTTCACATCACAGAATACGTTGTTGCGATGTACGTATAAGGATGCTTCTCGACGTCGCGAAACGAGAATGGTGAATCGAGATCGAGGGAAAGAAGCAAACTCCTGGTAATGGTTGGGAAACGATTGAAGGGATGAGCTTCGAGGAATAAGGTAAGGATAATCGAAGCAATCGAACGGCGGTCGTGCCGTTCGTGGGAGTCAAGGGCGTTGGGCCGCGAAATGAATTCCACCCCTCGACGGAGGGTGGAAAAAAGAGGCACCCGTCGCGCCGGTCTCGCATACTCGCGTACTCGCTACTCGTATATGCGCGAGAGTACACACACATATATATATATATATATATATACACATATATACATACACACACACACACACACACACACACACACACACACACCACCACACACACACACACACACACACACACACACACCTACCGTACCGTACCGACCGACGGACGGCCGGNGTCGAGGA
>NW_012130073.1:1435422-1437818 GCF_000143395.1 Atta cephalotes
CGTACGTACGTCGTACGACGACGTAGACGTACGTACACACACATATATATATATATATATATACTACATATACTATACTACACACACACACACACACACACACACACACACACACACACCACACACACACACACACACACACACACACACACACCGTTACCGCCCGAGACGACCGGGGCTGCTGGGAGAATGATAACGCCGCGTTAGAACGAAGATTTGTGAATACATTAGAGAAAATGCGTGGGGTCCTCGGGGAGGGCGCGCGAAAGGGAGGACTGAGGAATGGCAGGGTGATTCGTTCCCGGACGAAAACGCTCGGGAATCCTCCTCCGCGCCGCTCGGGTATTTATCTTCCACCGATCGCGTTGGGGTCACGTCCCTGGAAAGTCAACGAACTTTGTTCTCTATCTCTCTCACCCCTTCCCTTCTCCTCGCGGCTCCAGAATTGCGAGCAATGTAATTTTTTTTGTCAACGACTTCTCGGGCTTTCCCGCGAGATTTTGTGCACCTCCACTCTCTGTACCGTGTTTCTATTGAATACCTTTGTGATCTAGTGCGGATCTTATTTTTTTTTTCCGAGAAATGTAATTCCACAATTTGAATGATTTATTACGTTTCATCATAGTAGTTCAATAATAGCGGTATTAACATTATCAATTCGATATCTTACTTTCAAAAGTTGAATTTGTGCGATAATATAAAGTATAAGATAGATGTTCTAGTCTACACTATTGCATCTCAAATTTACCGAAATAATATAAATAATTCGTTAAAATATTATTCAAGCGTTCGTTCAGTACAAACGCTTCAAAAAACGAACAGCTACATCGACTTAAAATTTGTATCGTCATAAAATGAAAAGATACATGGTGGTAACCAGATTTTTAATAGGGAGTTTGCATGAAAAAAATAATACATTTTTTTTATTTATTATTGAAATATACATTATTATAAATTTATGTAATAAAATTTATAATTTTTAGCAATAGATAGGTACTAAAAAACTAGTTTAATAATATTTAAAAAATAAAGTTTAATAATATTTAAGATTTGAGAAAACAATTTTGATTGGCTACCAAGTGCGTGACGTCACACTGTGCAATAAAGAGTCTACAATCATCTGCTTACGCTGAAAGGCTAAAAAGCGAAATCTGGAGCTTTCTCTTCTTAAAAATCTCTTTATATTATAAATTAAGAATATTAAAATAAAATGTCAAACTAATTGGATCCAGGATTTATTAAAGTCGATTCAACGAATTTATCGCAAATAACTATTTATAGTTTGGGAGTATATTAGTGACGAATGATATAATGCTCTAGAAGCTCGAGAAATAAAAACTTTACAAGTATATTTTTATTATTACAGTGGTAATTTTTTTTCAATTATATTCTAAGTAGCATGAATAAATATTATAACTAATATATCTATCATAGATCAGCCTTGTCTAATGTTGTAACTTTAAAACAATTTATTATAACTAATGACAATGAATTTTGAATCTACGACTGAAAATTTAGGTGACAACTTTAATTTTATAAAGTAATCAAACAAGCCAAAGCACAATTAGATAATCAGTTGTCGAAACATATATTATTAAATATAAAGGAAAGAACAATTTATACATTATCAACTTATCAATTAATATTTAATTTTTGTTAACTAAAAAATATTTATTGCTAATTGATAATTTCATATAACGTTTGCAAAAGAATAAATGTTTGAAAATTAAAAAAATAAGTTATTCTAATAAATTCTATTAATTTAAAATTATAAACATTTAAAACATGGCATTACATTGAAAATATGTTTATTTATTAATTATGAATTATAATTTCAAAATAATTTTAGATGTAGAATAATTTTACAAATTCCCAAAATACCTTTACATTTGACATTCAATGTTTTAGCTTACATTTTAGGTTATGTTCGATATTTTTACATAAACATGATTAATATTTTTATAATTGTTATAATTAAAGAGTATAAAAAACATATTTTATATAATACGTACATCGAAATATATGATCTTCACAACAATAATTCCATTTTCCTGATTCATCAACACGATGTGCACTTTTAAATCACTTTTTTTTTTATTTTCAGCTTGAGGCATAAAAGAACAATTTTTTCGATGTTTTAGTTGTTGTGCTTTTACTCAAAGATACAAAATACATTTCCTTTGCTTATTTTTAAAATAAATTAATTTCTTACTGAATAATTGTGTTGCAGTGTTACAGCACGTTTGGGAGGGCTCGGTTGTATTCGGATTTCGTCTTCGGCATTTCAAATAATGCAATACTTTATTATTTATTTTTTTACACAATTTGTGTTAAAAAATTTTAAAAATTAAAATTTAAAAAAAAGATTATATATATATATATATATATATAATAAT
>NW_012130073.1:1437838-1452413 GCF_000143395.1 Atta cephalotes
AAAAATTAAAAAAAGTAAATATATATATATATATATATATATAAATTATAAAATGCAATATTTTTCAAAAATTATGCAAATTCCCTATTGACGACTCATATTTTTACTAAAAACACGATTTTTATGCTGCATTTGCAGTCAAGAGATACATAATGGTAACTGGATTTTGATCGATAATGCGACAAAAATTATACAGGTTTTATATTAGGAGGTTATATCCAAATGTAATTTAAAATTAATAATATGTAGATCTCAGAAACGGTTCTTTTTAATATTATATATTATGTATTAATATACATATTATTGAAAATGACCTAACGTATTATCGAAACGTACGTGATATTTTTGTATAAACTAAAACATTAGCATAGATCAACTTGCTGTTGCGCTCTTAGCCCTTGACACTTTTATAATTATTAATTTGAAGACTTGTTTTCTTTAACGTGTAATTAATGATCGTTAATCATTGCTTTAGTTTATTTAGTTAAGGATTTAAGTGGAATGATTAAACGTCTCTTGAAGAATAAAATATGTACAGTTTCATAGATTTTCTTATTGCTTTCTAATAACAAAGGATCATTCGCTCACGTTTGATAAGAGGTCTCGATTAACCGCGCTAAGGTTCCTGTCCGCTCCGTGTGAATTATCGTTGGCATAATCAACGATCGGTGCGTTTAAAGAGCACCAAATCTCACGACAGTGATAAAAAGAGCCGTCGGTATTACGAAGGTGGAGACACCGTTTCGAGCCGCGCGTGTTCCTCCGCTCCGATCCTCTCCTCTCTTGCTCGTTCACTCTCCTGGCGAGAGACTGATGGCGGTTTATATTACGTGGATTCATATTACCACCAATTAAACTCCTATACTACCTCGGGCCCGTGGTGTTCATACGTTATACTGGGGGATGCGAGACGTTGGTACCTGGTGCATTGCTATATGTTGCCACGAGATTTTATATAGGGTGATCGAGTTATATACATTTGTGTGAATTGAATTGTGCACTTTTAAATTCATAATGTTATGTTAGTTTGAGTTACTTTAATCATTATTATACATCGCCATTGCTTCTACTCAATATGTTGTTAATTTAACTAAAATGGATTAAACAATTAACTTAAGATACCGTTAATTAAATTTGAAATTTATTTTATCGTTTACTAAGTGTATATTTTAATATGAACATTGTTTACTTTTTAAAATTGCAATGCAGTTATATAAATGGATTGATTTATACTGAGAGAAAAATGTTTGGTATTTGTGTAATTACATATTACCATAATTATGATTATTATTATTACTATAATGTAAATTAGAAGTAACTAGAGTATTATAAAAAAATATTATAATTGGAGACTGGAAATATAATTCAAAATTTAATTATAAAGTTGCAATTACTGTAAGTTGTATTAATAGTTAAATTATAGTGATTGCAACCATTTTATGATAATAACTATAATGTTATATCTAATTATATAAATGCGACAGTTATTGCCACATTGACAAAAATGTTTCATTAAATTAACAAACGTACCAGCAAGAATGGCATTTTGATGAGATCAAATAGAATATTTATCAAATAATAAAAAATTTACAATTATTAACATTACTATCACATGTCTGGATTGTGATATATAATATTCAGAATTATTTATAATATTCAGAATTATTATTAAAAAGTAACTGTCTCTCCCGTTATATCGTTCGAATAAAGTAAATTTGAGTATGGCAAAGAAGCAACATTAATCATGATTATGTAGGAAGGCCCGATCGCGGGAGTTAAGATTTCTTTGTATATCGATTTCGGTCTCTCTTCTCATGCAGCATCGGCTCTCTGATTAACAACGTGCCAAGTATTTCCACTTCATCATGACGACCGTTATCGCGCCTAAAGGATAACATTTGCTCCTTCGTAAACGACTCGATGACCTTTGCGTGCAACGGGTCTGTCTTGCGAAAAGTCCCTGGGCGAGGTGACTCGCAATTAGAGGTAAAAGTCATGGTGCCCGGAACGGAGCATAAGGCTCCGTTGGTGGGGTAGATACGGAATCGTGTGGAATTAATGACGATTTCGATCCTCGATATCTGTGAATCCTCGGTATAGTGCAAGAATAAAAGATCGTTGAAAGATCAAGGTTACGTCAAAGACCGATTTCGTTCTGGGTCAAGTGAGTTCGAAGGTTGACACGAGCCAAGCTGTGATTACTTATCACGTGATTGACACATTAATTCGACATAAATTGCAATAGAATTTCTTTTCATAGTTATGTATAGATCCTTGTTATGAATACGACATATTCATCTAATCAATTTTCATCTTTACGGAAGATCTTCATCTGTTTAAAGAAAATTAACTTTTCAAATAATGCACACTGAGAGAAAAAATGATTTTGTATTATTTTAACTATAATTTATAATAATTTTCTGAACCACAACTATATACTTCTTTATAATTTTAAATATAATTATTACTAACATTAAGAAGTAATAATTATAAAAATGGAGCTTTTGATCATTCATAATTATTTCATCATACAATTATAGTTATAAACGCCAAATATTTTTCTCACAATCAGTGTGATAATTTAAAGAATACAGTAAAAAAGATAAGGTTTAGAAAATTATTAAATTTATATATAGGTTAAAATAATAAGAGAAAAATGTTTAAATTAGAATTGTCTTATTTTTTTATTGTGCAAATCGAAACAAAAGTAATATCAAATTATTTTGTTTAGATAATTCTGATGAATTGTAAACAGAAATCAATATCACGCAGAAGCTCCAGAAATAAATTGCGATTCTCTTCCGGAACACCCGGTATGCTCGAATGCAAGGATACCTCCGCGAGAGAGGAGACATTAATATTAAGCGTCCCCACTCGAACCGCAGAAAGATCGCCGATAAGGTTTTTATAGTGCGATCGGGTGGCAGACTCATGCACTTCCAAATCATGCATTCTCCACCTTCTATCGAAATTCAGCAACGTGCTGAACTTGAAACTATCACCAAGATTTAAACAGAGAATATTACTTTTAAGCAACGCGTTAAAGAATATCCAGAATGGGAATAGCTTAATATCCGATATTTATAACGTACCAAATTTATATTACTTTATATTTCAGGATAGCGCATGAAATGTACCATTTAATTATTCAATTTTCAGATTTTGGAAAATAGAATTATGTACTAGTTGTGTACTAATTTCGTTAAAAATATATATGTTTTATCTATACACTAAATGGTACACATAGAAAAATCATTCTATTGTTAAGAAAAGTGATTACTCGGTTTACTTTTCTTTTAAGTAATCTTTAATAAAAAATATTTTTTTAATAGTATAACAAAATATACTTACTACAAATTTTAGAAAAATTCATAATATATTCAAAACAAGAATTTACTTTTTTTTGAAGAATATTATAACCGATAAAATAATTTTATAATAATAAGCAAATTAAAACTGTTTTAATTTAATAGTCTTGATTGAAATATTAATTTATTAGGATTATTCAGAATATATTTTGAATAAGATCTGTGGTGAATTTATGATAGATTTTTGGACTTTTGAAATACTTGAGACAAGTAATTAATATTTAAACACAGTATATATTTTTCTGTGCATGATATATCATGCGCTATCCTGTTTAATTCTTTTATTGGAACATAGCATGAATATCTTTCTCTTTAAAGTTAAATTTTTTAGGATCTAGTGTCTATTGTGACGCACTGGAAATACATTTGCTCGTATCCATTGGATAGTTATTAAAATTGCAACAATGCAATGTAACAAGTAATATCAGACGAGTCGTCGTCACGCTTCTTCATGCTGATTCAGCGAGACGCACGTGCAAGCGTTGTCCCTTTAGATTTATTGTGTAGTGTTGCTTTAAATGCCGAGATTGAAATATACCAGGTAAAAAATTACGGTTTTAAAACATGTACTGGCTGCTCCGTTGAGAGTCTTCGATGATCCATCGGGTCTACATTATTAATAATTCATGTTTGAATTGGTAATGATAATCCTGATGAAGAAATTACATATGATATCCAATTTTTTTAAAACTTGCCAACTTTTTTGCGATTTGTTATTTATGTAAATCTCATTATTCCGGTGTCTGCTCGAGAAACGCGATCGTATTTCAAAAGTTTAGTTGGGTATATAAAACGATTCTTTTCGCGATCTACGATGAATCCGGACGATATTCTTTGTAATGACCTCTGTCTAAAATTAGCAAATTAGACACAATGGACTGGGCTAGGACGAGCCATCAATTTCGTGGACTCCAGGACGGCACCTATAAGACAGTGAAGTCTTCTACCCGGATTCTCAGAACTCATTTCAATGCCTTGGTATAATTCTATGCCGACTGACTGGCGACTTCTTTCACGCGGTGCATTCGAAATTTTAGAAATTACGCGCGAGTTAAAATGACTGACCGTAGCTCCAATTACATAATTACGTAATCATCTAATAAAAATATAATTCATTTTCTTTCTGCATAAAGGATACCGTGATACTAATAAATTAGACCAGAATTTAATTTAATAAATTAAGTGTAATTCTTAGTTAAATTTTTTATAGCATTTTAAGGTATTCATCAGTATTGCTAAATTGTTTTGCTTATACAGCTTTAAAATTGTGTTTTAAGATAAATAACAGCATTTTAAAATATAGTTAGATATCAACATCCACACTTTGATAAAAAATAATCTTTTTTACTTATTTGTATTAAGTGTTCTCGAATGATAAGTATTTTTTTTTTCATATCAAGATATATTTGTCTTAACTGTCTCATAAATATTTGCTCATGTACGATCGTGACCGTCAAACTCAACATTTTTTAACGACGATGCGCCAGTTAGCAAGCGGATGGCAATGACTGGGTGATGGCGGGAATTCAACGCCAGTTAGCCCGGAGCTCCTCCGGGATTGAAAGTTCACTGGCATTGGGATTATCGTGAGGGCAACGATACGTGCGAATCACGTCGCGAGTCACGGCCCCTTTCGTGACCGACGCTCGTGAATGCCGATGGGCGTATTCGTGTGTACGTCAGAAAGAAAGGATCGATCCTGAGGATCGAGGAGCCGGGGCAGTCCGTACGGAGGCAGCGGTAGCGGTTTTCTCTCCTGTGGCGATTAACATGCCATTATGACGAAACCGCACATTAAATGCCGGTTGCGAGGGAATTAAATAATGATTGAAAGGCGCGTTTATTATCGTCCCGCGAAAGTGAAGAATCACGGTCTAGAATTCTGTCAATCCAGTGGTACTCCATCCTCCCCGTCGAGAAAAGAGAACACAGGATTCTTTGCCAAATGGCATCGTTAAAATCGCCCAAGTCCCGTTGCACTCGCGAAACATAATGGGCCTTTGAATTTACGTAATTGTTTGCCCTCAATGAAACTTAAATGACAAAAAGTATTTAATGTAATGCATCATAATTTCATTCAACTTATAAAAAATTATAAATGAAGATAATGTAGGGAACTACTTTCCTATATTTGACAGTATTAAATTATGGAACTATGGAACATTTCAGATAGTTAGCTTGATTATTATATACATGGAAAGAACAATTTTGCTGAGATATTTAAAAATTTAGCTAAATATAGATCAGAAAATAACTTTGTTAGATCATCAAAATAATTATGTAGGACTCAAGCTAGTGTCTTGCTAAGATGTCAAATTTTTTGTAAGATACTCATTATGTTTGAACATCCTACATAATAATTTTGATAAAATTCAATAAAATTATTTTTAAATCTGTGCACTTTAAAATGCTTTATGTACTTAGCATTATTATATATTGAAGTAACATTCGTGGAAAAATGATATCGCTTCTTCAGTTCAAAAGTGACTCAAGAAATGTTATTTTTAAGTTATTATCATAAATGAATTAAATATATATATAAATATTATCCTATAAATAGTATAAATCAAAAGTGAACGAGCTTCGCTAAAAAAGCATCAAAAGTTTTTAAAAAATCGTTAAAATCACAATTCAAATGAATTTTTTTTAAAGATGGTTTCGTTAAAGTTGTGAAATAAAAATGATGTTTAATTATATTAAAAATATATTTTTTGGCGATATTATTTAATTAGTCAATTTTTTGTTAAGTTAAAAAATAATTTCTCTTCTTTTCTAAAAAACTTAATATTTTTAGTTGTCAATTTGAAATAAAAAAGCGATATAGTAATTTAATTAAAGCTAAGTATATGAATTTTGCCATGTATTTCAGCAAAAATTGATATTGTCATACTTTGCATGCCGAGAATATTTTATTGAGAAAAGCACTTTCTTTTTTTCTTCATTTCCATGAACTTATTGCGAACTATCCGAAACTCTCATTCGTAGGAAGGGGAAGGGCTGTAACTTTTAATTCGTCTGTCAAGTTTTCTCGACCGCAAGCTCGACAGCCGTGTGGCTTGTTTAGCTTTCCTGGAGACCAGAGCGAGATAAATAAGAAAACGAAGTGTCGGCAAGAAAGGAAAAAGAAAAGAAGACTAAGGATGGTAGAGGAGGTGAACTGGCTAGAGGAGGAAGGAGACAGCGAATGGCGAGCAAGTGCCCCCTTTGTAGTCGGTGGGTGATAATTTTTAATCAGTGCGTCGTAGCTCTGCCATGAAGGAACCCGCTCCTTTGTGCTCCTTTCGCAAGGAACCAAGCATGAAAGGGAAGATATTGACCGAGGAACGCAAGGCGGAAGGACAATAGTTTCGGGATAATTGGAAGAGGTTGGGGGTTCTGGATCGGCGAGCACATAATCGCGTAACCCTGATTTTCAATAGGATCTTTTTGCGCGGGTTCGGGGTCCATGCTTCTTTTGCCGCATTATCGGCAGCGGGAGATTGTATCATAATGAAGAAGTATTTCTTAAATGCATTCATGTTCGTTCCGACGTACCATCATTACAAGAATAATTTTTATAAATTTTCTTTAGAGGTCTGTTTGAATTAAAATTAATCTCTTTTTATTTTTTGAAGAAATCTCATTATACATTTCATGGCGAAAAAAATAGATTTATAAGACTGTTGTAGTATTGTGCCCCGCGTGATCGAAGAATTAAATAAAACTTTCTAAAGGACTCTAAAAATGTGACTTGATCTTTCGATAGAGATAATAGAGATTACTAGATTATTAACGTCTGAAAGTTGTTAGAATTATTAAACTGTGGTATTTGAGAGAAATATTTCTCTACTTTTAATTTATTTATATTTGCTTGTGAAATAATAAGATTCCAAACTTGGTAAGATATTTTTGTGATACATATTTCACTTTCAAGGAAGGACAAATTACATGTACTAAACGATCACCCTAATAACGTCTTAATAGAGATACAGAATGAATGACATCGTTCGTATATCGCCTGAACACGCTTTTTATTCTCTGGCGTAGACCGACGGTTAATGAAGTTAACAGAACGAGCGACTCGCGTGCAGGAAATGGTTCTTCATTGAATTAATAAATCATGCCGGCGTATTCGCGGGTATAATCGGCGGTTCATCATTTTCGAAACTATCCACGGTCGACGCTCTGATTAATCCACAGAATAATTTTCTCAAATTAGTGAAACTATTTCTTTGTACAGGGCGGTATATTCAAACATTAAAGATTCGACAAGCCGTGCAAACCGTGGTGACGACGAATATCGATGTTTTTCGAAAACGATGTGTTCATGCCTTGTTCGTATCCATCACTGGATGGGGAATCCTATATATGGCGTGGGTGAGGGACCAGGTATACGTGTTTGCGTATAAAGGGAATACATTGGCGGTATGTTTAGGGTGAGAAGAGAGGCCGGAGAAGTAAAGGGGGGAGAGAGAGCAGCGGCGCATTCCAAGCCCATTCAGACGGCCTATGCTCGACGTTGTCAGACATGTTCACAGACAGACGGTCCGACGCCCGGACGAACCTTTTCTCAATCAGGCCAATGCATTTTAAGTTAATTGTCCCGCGCTCTCGGTATCCCATCGTTATTCTTTGTCTCGTCTTGTTAAAACACGAGGTTGGAACAGTAGTCGTGGAAGAGGCAAGAAAGTTTACGGTTGATTTTATTTTCGTTGAACATCTCTAAAGAAAAAACCCCCGAGGAAGAAATCCGCGTTTTTTACATTTATAAAAAACAGCTTTTTAAAACTTCAAACTTGATATAAAAAAAGAGAAAAGGAATAAAAGAACGTTAATGCTCGCTGCTTTGATAATGGGTACATTGTTGTCAATTAGTTCTTAAGTTTCTCTTAACGGTTCTACTATTTCTATTAAGGCAAAATTAGATTCCAATACGTTAGTCACGCTGTAATCTCGGAAACTCGCGGATGTAATTCGTTCTCATCATGTACACTGTGCAATAACTCATGGCAATCTAATTGCGATAACGGCAATTATTGTGAATGAAAAGTATGGTTCATGATAGCTTCATGATTGGCAAGTACACATTAAACGTAGCATTTCGAAATTTTTCCGAAGAGTTTTGAGAGTTTAAGCTGTATGCAAAAGTCAATCTATTGCAAAACAATAATTGGAAATTAACGGGTTTTTATGAAAATCAAACAATTCCGAAAAATTGCTCTTAACAAAAACATCTCTCTGCAAATGCTAAACTTTCCATTTTCTATTAATTCTTGCCAGAACAAAATTGTTCACAATGCTACTGATAGAGAATAATTTGGCGCCATAATTCAGATTTAAAAAAATGAACTTTGATTGAAAATCTTTTCAATTATAACCTTTTATCTTTTATGGACTGATTCACGCAAAGAGATTTCATGTTAATGAACAATACAAATATAAATAATTTAATTCGATATCTAACTGATTAATCCTTGTTGTTACATCGTAAAATCTTCACGATATTTAGTTTCGAAGAAGAAAAGATTTAACAAGAAAAGTGGGTGGGGGGGAACGGATCAAAGGTGGAGATGGATCAGACGTCTTTCTCGCATACCACCAATATCTCCGCACCAAGTCTTTAGTGGCTCTGTTGGACAGCCACGGCGATGACGCGACACTACCGGAGTTAAGTGGCGAAACGCGCGGGCAAAAAGCCATATGAAAAACCGAGGGCGAAGCGGCTGAAACAAAGAAGATGCGGAGGTGTGACGAAATGAGGGAGAAAGCCAGAGAAGGAGATGAGATAGAGAAAGAAAAGAGGAGGTGAGATAGCGAGATCTCAGGTTGCCGCGACCAAGAGTCTCTCTCATTCTCGTCCTTTCTATCCATCGTTCGTGAAAACGACGATCCTTCAAAAAATTCATTCCCGCCGCGCGATCGTCTCATCGAGCCCCTTCTTTCTCCATCCAATGCGATTTCCTACCTAATGATCTCAAGGCACCCTCGAGACGACGACCACGACGACGACGACGACAACGACGACGGTAACGATGCGGGAAAAAAACAGATTCGCTGCGAACGGAAAAGAGTGCTCGGTCTTTTCCTTTAAATTCGATTGCGACGAGAAGCATCGATGACGATCGGATGCAACTCTTGATCTCCATCTTTCCGATAGAAATATAAAGTATCTCTTGTGCTGAGGCACGCGTTCAAGATTATCCGATGTCGTGTTACCGAATTGAAATCAATGTTAATTCAAATAAGAAAGTTTCCAGTTATCTTCTTTATACGACGGTTGATTTCAATGCAGTACGAAATATATGGTAGAAAACATTTTATATTTATGTTAAAATCGATTCTTGAACTATAAAACATTTTTTCACGAAAAATAACACAATTTATGGATAAATGAACAATTAATATGTTTATAAAATAATATATTTAAAAATGTAAGTATTCTAAGATTTACTTGATTGTTACATGATTTACTTGATTTACAAATTGAGTGTTACATTTTTTGTGTTAATTTTTTGCGTCATATTTGCATTACTTCCTAACATATATATTCATCTCATTCTTAAATTAATACAAAAATTTGAATGGACTGTTTGACATGTGAAATGTGTGTTGACATAAATTTTCAAATTGCAGATAAAGATATGAAAGATATATGAAAGAAAAATAGCTTTGTGTAAATGTTCATTGATCGCGCGCGAGGAAGCTTGATCAGAGTCGGCGAAAATTATTGAAGTGGGCTGACGTGAGTTAGGATAAAAATTATTTTTCGCCTTGATTGAGATCTCCTGGGAGCAGGTCCGTGAGGTCGTGATGCGTACGTGTGCGCAGTAGTACAGCATCCCTGCTCTATAAAATATCAATGGCTTTATTACTAATGTAATCTTTCGCTCAATACTCGATGATTGCTGGACACACAGATCCTGTTATATCCTATCCGTTAGACTCGCTACAACATCGCTCAAAGATCTATGAACGTTTCGTCTGCCTAACTATAGTCTAGTTAATCAAAGCTGAAGAGAGATTCTATCACATTAGATCAAAGAAGAGCAATGAGACTGTCAAAGTAACTTAATTGAAGAATAATATAAAGACTGTTAGAGTATAAAAATCTTAAATAAGAAGTCACTTTCAATTAATAAATATTTGTTGAAAGTGGAAAAGAGTAGAGTAAGAACTAATTTATTTTATATACGTTAAATATTAATTTAAATATATATTGAAAGCAAAGTATATAACAATATAAATTCGTATGAAAGTTTCGAGGAAAATGCACAAGAATCTTGAGTGTCACAAAGATGCCCAAGGAGTCTAAAATTCTCAGATATTGACGAGCAAATGTGTGCGAACGTGATACGAACAGGGACGAGGAGAATGACACGGATGGCTTCGTGTACTACGAGGGTGAAAAAAAGTAATCGAAATAAATCCAAGAGACCAAGTCGCGGGCAGACTTGCATGCCAAGCGGCCATTTTTAAAACTCCGCCGGGAAAATAAGAAAAACTCATCAAGTAGGGATGATTGCCGTTCCATCCACCCCCGACAGCGAGCCACTGGCAACCCTCTTCACCCTCGGGAACCACCTCCAGCTCTATAATACTACTACTACTACTATTCCCTGGCTTATAATCTCTAGATTCCCTTATAGATCTCGAGGAATTCGCCTACGGGTTATTGTCCAAGTATCTGCGTACTACTACGTTCAATAATTGAAGAATATTGAGGATATTAAAGATATTTTCGGCATTATTCTTCCACAATCTATTTTAAAGAAATTTGATGGATTGTTGCTAGAAGTTTGTAACAAGCATTTTTCTTTGTTACAACTTATTGGAACAATAATGATTTTATGTTATTGCACTACGATAGTTTATACGATTAAGATATAATACATAATTTATTATACACAGTAAAAAACATTTTGTACTTGTGTTGAACGCGGTGATTATCAAAATATACGAATGTATATAGTTTTTCAACGTAAATTCTAAGATAAATGTTAATTTTATTTACGAAATATGTTTTCCAAATTGTGTCAAGTCTTACATTTTTTTATGTTTATTTTAAATGTTTGTATTATTTTCTAACATCTTCATCTTGAAATTAACAAAAAATTTGAATGCATTTGGAACACACGTAAAATATGTTAAATTTAATATAAATTTTTCAATTATCTATGCTAATATCTCAATTCAACTTGTCTTTAAATTCTCTACATCTATTTTTTATTAAATTTTTTATTTTTTATTAAATTTTTTATTAAATTATATGATATATTTGATGCGATTTTGAACACTAATGACATCTTGATATTTAAGTAGCTTTTCCTTATAAAGATTTCAATCTTAAAAAGATAACATATTATTAACGTTTACAATGAACAACGAGATTTCTGCACTCATTTCTACAAAATACATTGTCCTTGTCCCTAGTAGTTCCGCATACATTCAGGGCGATGGTTCATTTCTACGTGACTTTCCGTAGAATCCGGAATTTTCTACGACGATCAAGGAATATTTTTATGAGTACGGCGTCAATACATGTACACAAATGTGTCTGCATGTGTACATATCTACGTAATATACATATATACATACATACATATATATATATTTTTCATGTAATACGACACGGCGGTGGTGCACGACCTCGATACGAGCTAATTTCAAATTCGAGCTCCTTCCCTCTTTCGTCGTCCTACCTGAGTGGAGCGCGCCATAGCTCGGTCTCGGAGAAAAATCTCATTTTCTTCGCCCTAAGGGCTCCCCCAAGAGTCACCATCTCGCACGACCCTGCGCGAGCGCCCGCGAGCCCGGCCAATATTTGCCTAAGGAAATTCAGAAAAGTTTACACACGAGCCCCGGAGCCGGCTGCCTTCCAAGTCGGGGTTTTTCTTCAAGTCAATTTTCTTTCTCCCCCTGATCCCCGACCCTATCCTCCCTCGTGAACCTCCGAGAGCCGCCCTCCTTAATAATATCCTCGCGCGAGAAGATAGCGATGAAGCTGCGCGAAACGCAAATGCGCGTAAGAAATTGATCGCGAGATACATTACCTTCCATTACGGCGAGTACACAGTATCTCGCGGGCGATACGGAGTATCGCGTGGATCTGTTGGGGAATATTTTCTGGCCAGGTTCCTCGATGATTTGAAGATGACTTGCGTTTAACGGGAATCTTCATGCACACAAGCGTGGAAACTTCGTAAATTAAAGTTTCGAGATGCAGCTAAGGAATACGAAAGATCATGTTCTTTATCGATACTTGGTTGAGTTTAATTTCATTCTCTTACAGTATTGCAGATTGAAAAGATTAGAAATTGAATATCGCTCTCTTACTTCAAAAGTAACATAACTACACAGTATAGAAAAGATTATTCGTGTTGGAAACTCACATTTTTGTTAACAGTTTGTGTCGAATTTTTTATGGTTGAGTGTTAACATAGTCGAGTAATCAATATGTAACTGCTAAACCCAATACGGCCACTCGCAATAAAACAGAATCGTTAAAGGCATATAGTTTAGGAAACGGGGTACGTGTTGTCGTGTCAGGAGTCTTATCGCGTGAAGCGTTTTCGTGTCCACGCGGGGTCGGAGTGAGACGTCCCTTTTTCGGAAGAGCATCCTAGAGGATGCTCGTAAAAGCGGCACGTAAAAGCACTACCGACCCCCGCCACGGCTCTCTGACATTTACGGGATAATCGCACGCGACGAAAGTCACCAGTCTGCGTCCCGCCGCGAGTGCTTAACGCGGTGTTCACGAGCATGGCGAAAATTCTTTTTCTCGGTCGTCGTCGTCGTCGTCGACGTCGACCTCGATGGCAAAAAGCACAATTATAGCCACATTACTCGGGACCGTCGTCTCTCTCCTTTCTCTTTTTTGCGCGAGGTGACGCACCACTCGCGCGTGTAAAAGCCACTTCGAAGCGTCTTCGCGTCGCGGAACGAACTCGAGAGTGACGATTGTACGAGATAAACTCGCCTGTTTATGGCGTTTTACGGGTGTCCGTCTTACTTTGTGTATCTTACGCTTGGGAGTAACATTGAATCCTGTTTTATGCCATTGGTACATCTGCGTCGCAATTGAAAAACAAGATCGAACGATGCATCCTATCGCAGTACTTATCCGTCCGAATTACGAATTACCGTTGTAATTATCGGGAAGTTCGTCGAGAGAAATTTTACGCTTCGTTCTTTTTGTGGTAAAAGATTCATCTAGAAGAGATTCGGCAGTAAGATTATTTTTTTATAGCAAATTTCTTACATAATCCACACAGAATTTTATCTGAGAGACATTCTGGGAATGTTTTTAATTAGGACATGAAGATTGTTCTCTGCACATCCTTAGGAAGTGCGTTGAAAGTGCGTTTGTTCTGTTCAGGAATCTTTGTATTACTTTCTAACATATTCATTTTGTATTATATTAACAAAAATTTGAATGGACTGTTTAAGACATGTAAAATGTATTAAATTTATATTAAATTTATATGTATTATTTTTATAATTAACGAAGCATTTTTACAATTCTTGAATTCTCTGTCGCGATCACCTAGTTTTCCGATTAAAGAGACTTCTTTGGTTTGTCAGAGCACGACAATGTCGCGAACGATAGCATCGAACCAGATAAATCCCTTTTCTGGTCCACGATTCTCTATAGACTGGAAAAAGAAGTTTGCGTCAGTCCTCGTCCGAGGCAGGAACCTGGGGGGATTTGAATACGATCGATTCCCAATAAATAAGGATTCTCGTGATAATGGTGCCCGTTCCTCCACGTGGAAAGCCGAACGAGGGCGACGCGGCGGCGGGGGTACGAAGGGGGTGGGCTTCCTATCTGTAAAAGATAACGAGACAGCCCTTGGCGGTGGTAGTTGGGTTGGGCTTCGTTAGACTCGTTCGGAGCTCCTCTCGGGGTTCTTCAACCTTGTTCCGTCGAGTTGCATAAAGGCGACGATAGAAAGGGGGACCTCTATGTGCTTACTAAAAGTTCTCAAATAATCTTCTCTCTTCAAACGACATAGAAGTAATAGCATTACGTAGCACATCAATGTTAAACTCTGCGAGCTTTAGAAAAAAAAGAGAAAGAGAGAGAGAGAGAGAGAGAGAGAGAGAGAGAGAGAGAGAGAGAGAAGTAATTTAATTAATATACTAGTAGGACTAAGTAAGGTAATTAAATTAACTTACCTTACGTACTAATTAATTTTTAAACTTACCTTAACTTACTTACTTTTAATTTA
>NW_012130073.1:1452433-1458902 GCF_000143395.1 Atta cephalotes
AGAGAGAGAGAGAGAAGTGAAGAATTTTAATTTAATATCATGGCAATAGGATTAATAATACCTTCGCATATTTTAATCTAACTCTCTTTATATTAATTTCAATTTAAAAAGAGATTTTAATTTCTCTCATCTTCCTCTCTGTTGCGAGAATTTTAAATCGAACAATAAATTCTTCTAGAATTTATTTCGTTCTGCATTCAGTACAAATATGCAAGCTCACACTTTAATGATTCACATTAAAAATTCTTCTATAATATTTTTTGTTAATTCTGGAAATTGCGGAATGATTGTTCCTTTGAATTACAAGAGAATATTATAGAAATGAAATCGTAATCGCGATGACGATGCCGAGCGTCGCGCCCGGACGTAAACGCGACGGCCCGAAATCAGGAATTCTCAGATGGTCGTACGATCTGGCGCTGATTTATGACGAATAAGAGGACTCGGCCCAGGTACGCACGTATCGAGCGGCATAACCAGGCGCGTACCAATAATGAATACGTATAAGGACGGGGAGATAGGGTCCCCCTCTAGAGGAAGGGAAAAGAAACCTGGGTACGAGTGAGTCGACTTATTTGAAATGTAAAGACGCGTCTCCTCTCTTCTCTCCCTCTCTCTCCTTACGCAATATCCCTCTTTCCTCTTTCTCTACGCTTCATCTCAGATATTCCATCGGCGACGATGTGTGCGCGTAGAGAATCGCGTGTTGCGAGCGCGCACACGACGCTACGTAAAATTATTTATACGTGCACCCGCCGCACGTCTGCCTGAGACGAATGTGTACATGTAAATATGTATATATCGTATATGTCATGTAGATGCGACGGGAGTTATTTGGCTCGTTCGCTTCTGCACGCTCACGATTCTCGTTACGCTCCAAGATGATGCACTTCGCTTTTCACGTACACGTCATTTTTGTCCTTGTATAGCGTCGTCGTTTCATTCGTTATCAAAGGATTCTGAACATATCGCATCCTCACAAATAAAAAATATAAAATTGTATCCCCAGAGAGGAGGGGAAAGAAAATTGCGCATTTTTAAATTAATTATTTACGACGGTATTAAAACATATTGCTGTTTGCTACAATAACGCCATAATTCACTTGTCATTTTGGAATTGATTACAGAAAAAGAACAGAAATATAAAGAAAAAAGAAAGAACATACTTCAAAAGAACACACTTTTATTCCCGTACAATCAGTTCATCGAAATTACATTTCAAAATTAACATTGCAAAATTATAATGATTTAAAATAATTTTTTAGAAAACTTTGTTTTGTCAGTTGTGTCGTTGTAGCAAACGAACGATAAATTAACTAGTTAGATGTTCACAAATTGCTTGTTTCAAGTTTCAAGTTTAGAAACATATATTCAAAGAAGAACATAATATAATGGCAACTTTAAAAGTGACAACTATACAAGTTTCACCTATATGTATAAAGTTACATAGTTTAGTAAACTGTTTTATATAGTAATAACTATAAAATAGCTTATTCAACTATATATATGTACTTTTACATATAAAACTTGTATAGTTGTTCTTTACAATTGCTATTCACTGTGACTTTTTCTCTGAATGTAGATATTAATTTTGTTATATACTATGTGTTAGATCTAAACTATTCACATTTTGTGTCATTTTTCTTGTTTTCAATTATTTTCTATTTTCATTCTTATATTACTTTTTCTGTGATTGAAGATCAATCTAAAACACAATATGAAAAAATTCTCAGTAATGTTGTGTCATTCAGTTTATTCCATTCAAGATTTATAATTTCAAACATCCGAATAGTGGATGATCGTCAGACATGGCAAATATTTCTTAAATTCGAGGATTGACAACCTTTTTACTTCAGTCGCTTTTGATTCCGTCCGAAACGTCCGAGTGAACGTTCGAGCGGTGAACGCGGAAAGAGAAGAAAGAAAAGCAAAAGACCGCGGTTGTTTTCGGACTGTACCACCGTGCTCTGCTCAAGCTCGCACCTGTGTGTACTAACACGGACATACATGAGGGTATCCGTGAATTCCATCGGGAATATACCTGGATGCATTCTTCACTCGGCGTGCACGCGGATTATCCGTAAAACGCCTCCTATTATGATTATCCGTACGTTGCACCGCGATCCAGATGTCTGTCCGTAGCACGTCTGATCGGGCGGATCTTCGTACGTGATCGGTAAGAGGGCAGTTTCTTTCCTATACCCTTTGTGATCGCGTTCGCGTGCAGTGATGCCGACGATTTCGGATCGCCGGATGGCTGTGTCTGTGGATCGACACTTTCGATTATTGCGGTAATAGACAGCGTAAATCGCGAACGGAATAATTGCTCGATCGGCAACACGACGAAGGAAATCGGGTTTAACGAGCACTACGATGTCGTGAGTCCTCAGAGGTTCGCGATACTCGAGTGTTGTACTTTTCATTGCGTTTTTATAAAAATCTCGTTGGCCTTTATATGAAAATGTTTCTTGCAAGAATCAATGATACTTTTCTTCGACAATGCAACACGTTTGCATTGGTAAAGTATTATTGATTGCACATCAGAGAATTCCTATATTAAATGTATTAAATATGCTAAATAAAACGAAGAAAACTGCAAAGAGAGAGAGACTCGTTATGCATACCGATGCGTCTCTCATCCCATGCGCAGTCGGATTATCCGTAAAATGCGTGCCATTACGATTATCTGTACGTGACACGTCCCGATCGAGCAGGTCGTCGTACGTGATCGGCAACGGGGGGGAAATTTTCATCCTTCGTGCACGATTGCGTACAGTCGTTAGCAATCGTTGCACGACGACTATATGGATCAGCTTGCTCCAAGGCAAATTTCAAGCCAGATGAACAGGGATAAGTGAATACTTTAATATGAACATTATCTTCTTTTCTTTTCTGGTTTCGTTCGAGCGAATTGATCATTATGTACGAACTGAAATTACTAAATCGACGCACAATCACATTTTCTTATTACATTTATATAGAAATAGAAGGACGAAAAAGAAAATTATGATCGCAAGATTAATGTCTTGTTACATTTTTCGTACAAGGTTCTTGTCAATTTTTTAATTATAAAAATAATGATTGTTGTGAATAACTAATTGAACAAAAGAATGTTCATAAATTGTAATGTTATTGCTAATGTGTGTGTACAATTAATCCAATTATTATCGATTCAGAAGTATTAATTGATGATCATAGTGAATACAGGAGATAGATTCGTATCAAGATTGATTATCAAATATCTCTTGCCAGCAGTTGAGTATTTACGAAGATTATCTAAATCCAGATGTTCATGATGATTTTGATCAAAGTGATCTTTGTGTGGCCAGATCGGTAAGAAAAAGAGAGAGAGACTGTTTCTTTTGTGTTCTAACGCATACTGTGACATCAATAGGCGCAGGTCGATTACTCTGGACATGTTTTACGAGCGTCTCGCGAGTGATAGGCGGATTTTAAATTAAGCGAGCATGTCGTTTAAGTATTGTTGACACATAATTGAATACAAGATGAATATGTTATAACGCAAATATTATGTATAAAAAATATAACACTGACACAAGTTGTAAATAAATTGTGGAAGCATATTTCTTAAAAAAAATTAACATTTCTAATGTTAATTAACACATTTTATTCATTTATCTTAGAATTTACGTTTCAAAACATATTATTTTTATGTTAACTGTGTTCACTTACGCAAATTGTTTTATTTATTATTTTAATTATTATTTTAATACTTAAGAAATGTTAAATTAATTTAACACAAAACGTTCAAATTTACTTACATTATTTTAAATTAACATTCGAATATATTAAAAATTCATATCAACATAAAAATTTTACCAAAGATTTTAATGCAAAATATTTATTACAAAATATTTATTCCATATATAGCCGTGCTTTTACTGAATTACATTAACAAATTAATTATTTTTAAAGATATCAAAATTATTATTATAAATATGTATACACAAATATTTAATTTTATTTGAAAAGTAATACAATCTTTTACAGCATCGTTTGTCAGGATATTAAACCTCAGTATTATTGTTGCAGTTTTTAAGCTTGTGCTCACATACGAGGATTAAAACATTCAAACGAGAGTCGCGTCGGGCGTCGTAGTTCGATTCTTTGGCTGTCTAAATTGATCGATGGTGCGTACTGCTGGGTATTGGGAAAAATGACGAGGGGTGAGCTTTGCCTCTCGAAGAACGGGAAGGAGGAAGGGTTTCGCATACGCGGGTACGTGATCGGCATTAACCCTCGTCAGTCTTCGTTTCTTTTTCGCTGAAAAAAGGGCACGTTTTAAATTTCCTCGGTTATTCCGAGGGTGGCCCTTCTTTGATCGGGCGAATGTCATTAGGGCTTCTGCTCTTACGAGCTGGTCCTTGCTGTCAGAACCCACGCCCGAGTTCGGGGGATTCCTCTGACAGATTCGCCAGGAAACTATTATTATTCTTCCCATTCGAACTTTAAAATGTGTCCATGTGTTATTTGCGCGACATGTAGATTTTGTTTAACTACGAAAGTAAGTTTGGTTTTAAATAAAATTGTATGCCGATTTATAAACTTTTAAGATAATTTATGTACATAATTTATGTACATAATTAAATATTTCATATTGAATTCACTTTTCTCGAAGTAAGAAATATGTCAGCTTGAAAATTTTAATGTCAAGCATTCATTAAATTATATTTCTTTTATATAAGGAAATACAATAACTTGTAAAAGTATCAGTATTTGTAACGCATTTGTTACATTAATACATAATCGTTAGAATCGGTGCAACAAATAAATAGCAATGGCGGTCTTTCAGCTTCGTTAGCGTTAGGGGTAACACACGGGGAATCGTAGAAAAAACGTTAGGGGAGGTATCGTTCGATGTATTGATTGCTGATCGTGTCGCGCACCCCTAACGTAAATTATCATCGACGATACTAAAAAAAGCCCTGAGTCATCGAGCGCTTGATAGTCACCCTTCATCGACCGATACGAAGCATTTATTTCGTTCTGTATTTCATTGACGTCCAGTTCCGCATTTTTCTTCGTGCTTGATTATCTTGAAAATTGACAAAAGAGAATGCGCGCTTTGGGCAATGAAAGCATACGCACATTATGAAAATTAATGACTTCCAATAATTAGATCATTTGTATAATACAAACGCTGTGGGGAAATCTCTTTTGACGGAATGCCGGTCGTGTAAATACAAAATCGTCACAAATCTGCAGCACTTAGTATTTTGTAACGCCATTACATGGCATTTATATAGCGGTACGAATCGACGAAAATAATTTGATTCCGCGATCATTAAGCGGTCAATTTTCCGTATCTGCGAAGACTCCGCGAATAATTGCGATAAGTGATGCGGCGTAAAGTGCGAACAGGAAGCAATTAGCAGCCGCGCTTTCGCGGATTACGGTCCGGAGACGTTGCTTTCTCATCTTATTTTCTCGGTAATATAATTGCGGAGAAAATGACGCGCGATGATTTCCAGGCGCGTCGCGGTTAGGCGTTCTCATAGAGAGCCGTCTCTTTACTGTTGTAAAAGCGAGGACAATTTTGCATTGATTTGCATAATTTTGCTGTTTACTCGATACCTAACGTTCTGTTCGATTTTTCTCTTATTATGCTTTGTACATACTTCATCATAAATATACGCGTTAATGTAATTCAACAATGGATTTATTTGAGTTAACAGTCAATTATAGAATGTAATTTGTAATTATTTTTGGAAATATTAATTATAGATATATTATATTAAGTACAAATATACTGTAGATATACAACACGTAACAATTATTTATTTAAGTTAATGACTGTATATAGACTGTATATAGTAATCCTTACAGAAATCTAACATTAGCCAATTTATTACTGAAAGCAAGTAATTAATTACTCATTTGAAGTATTAATAGTATTGATCAACAATGCTTTTAATATGTAAAATAAGTAAATAATTAATTAGTCTTTCAGTATTAAATTGGCTAGTATTAGATTTCTGTAAAGGAATTACCTAACTATTTTTAGAAAGAACTAATTATAAACACAGTTACGTGTATCAAGTAAAAATAGATTTAAGACCGGTCACTTGCCGCTGCACCTGCTTTCTGTTGCGCGAGAATTCTGTATTAGCTATCGTTTCTTTCGAAACTTCGCATCTTGCTTTTCTACATCCCTCTATTCCTCATCTATTTGTTCAACTGAATCGTTCCTAATTCTGCACCGCGAACTTTGTTCCATCGCTGCGTGCATCAGGGCGATACGCGACTTGTTAGGAAGGCAACACTCGATGAAGAATTCAGAAGAAACCACCAGAAAGTGGAGTTCGAAAGTGGTGCGACGCTGCAGCACACTTTTTTCGCCAGTACCGTGTCTTATGGCACCCCAGAGGCGCGCATTGGCCGACAGCAGGCATACTGAGCAGGCATTACCTGATTGTCTTGCCGAGAAGAAGACCCTCTCTCTCTCTCT
>NW_012130073.1:1459742-1467089 GCF_000143395.1 Atta cephalotes
CTCTCTCTCTCTCTCTCTCTCTCTCTCTCTCTCTCTCTCTCTCTCTCTCTCTCTCTCTCTCTCTCTCTCTCTCTTTCTAACTCTCTCTTGTAATCTTGCTCTTTCGCTTCTTATGGGTGTGATATTGTAGCGTACGTAAACGAGACGGAGGGTACCAGACGTTTCTCTCACGAATGAGGAGTCTCTCACTCAGAATACTCAAGTAACGATTTGTCCGTTCCGTACCTCTGCTCCTTATACTTGTCGGTGTCTTTTCGTGAAAAAAAGTCCACGAAGGATCATGCCGTTTCTTCATCTGTTCGTGTAGTACGTAGAATCGCACGGCTGGGAATAGCGCGGAATAACTGATAAAATTGTCGAAGGACACGAGGGTGTAATGCTGGAAACAGGGACTCGATCCCTTGGACCCTTGTTGACCTAAAGGAGGAAGCTTAACTGCCCCCAAGTTGTATTCCTAGACGCGACGAGCCACGTAGAAAATTAATTCGGGACCGTTCATCGTTTTATGATAGTCGACGATTATATTTCGATCGACATACGTTACCTTCAGAATATTTCATTTTCGATCTAATATGTAATAAGATAATAGTATCGAGTGTCCGAGTTTATTACGAAGCTATATACCTTTAACATAATATCCATTTGAATTAATGATACATTATTGATTACATTTGTTCCTATAGCGATCTGTCGTATATAAAATGCTTAACGAAGCTTAATTATTCACAAAGTGGGATGATATTCATCTTGATTCATTACGAATGAAGTAAATCATCTCGGAAATATTTCGCCCCAAGCCACGCAAGGCCATGCGAGGGAGAATTATTTATCGGCGAGAAATCGGAAAAATAAGTAGAGGCGATCGCGTACTCTGTGCCGCGGACCCGCGCATTATCAATAGCAGGATCGGTCCGTAGTCTCGCCAAGTAACGACCAGCTGCAGCACGAACGCAGGAAGAAAGCGCGAAGCGTAAAGTACGCCAGCCGCGGACCACCGCGCGAGTCGGCACGTTAATCACAATATAATACTGGCGGTTTGTAGTGGGCACCTTAATCGAAACCTCGTCCCTGGCTAAGAAAACTGGACATCTTCGTTCGTTCACTCGCCCTTCGGCCAATTTCTATACGAAAAGAATGATATTACTGAAATATCTAAAAAGATCCTCACACCAAATATATGGAAAATGGAGTTTTCACATATTATGTAGTTTGTAATGTGGTAAACAAAAGATGTCAGATATAAGGCTCAATAATAAATAGTTTTTAGCTATAGTGTATCAAAAGCGTTCGATGAGCACAAATTCTAGTATAACCAGTTTAAACGTCTTATTACGTAATTATTTTACAATTAGTACAACAAAATTATTTTGTGATCTAATTAAATTTTTAGATTTCAACAAAACCATTCTTTTCATGTGTCTCTCTTTGTATACTTCTTTGTATAACTCTTCTTCTTGCACGATCAATTAGGACGAGTTGTTTACGCCGTGACAATTAGCACAGCACAGTCACGAATGTGACTTGGAAGATTGCGGATGTCATTAACTATGCGGCGATCTACGCATAAGCGCACGTATCTATATAATTAAACAATTAACGCTTTCTTCCGATTAGTTAAACAAATTAAGCGAGGCTGATGCAAGAGAGGAACGCGGCCGAGTGCAGCGGAACGGGTAAGACTGGACACGGGTACTTACACACACCCGGCCAGTCTACCAATCTTCCACCTCTTCCCTCACTCCCTCCTCCCCCGCTACCGTCAGACACCCGGTGGTAATTAGAGGCGTGCATAATTAAGCCGCCGGTGATTGTTGACACGGGGCGTTAGCGCAGCGGGACGACTGTCTTCCGAGGGAGCGTCTCAATTAGAACCACCTGAGAACGAGAACTCAAGTGTTTGCATTCGCGTTTCACGTTCTGGTAATTTCATCGGCCGACCGGCTACTTTATTAATTACTACCGCTCTGTATATGGCATAGGAAGCAAATGAGTCCCGCCGTGTTACATCATGTACTGCGTCGCGCTAGTATGACTTCATTGGGACGGGGAGTTGTCTTGGCGGGAAATCAGGTCGCAGTTCCGGAATTAGTGCTGTCTAATTGCTAGATAAATATTCATTAGCCGCGCCCGCCTATAGAAATCCGGTACGTATGCCGTCCATTATGCGAAGCATTCTAATGAACTCGAAGATCACACCGGTGTTCTGTTGTTCTAAGTACTTAACGGACTTCAAGCTGAAACGTTGACGATGAACATTTTTGTGAGTTGAATAAGTTAAACATTTGCGATTTTTATAGTTACAAAGATTCATTCCAATATTTTTTTTCTTTAAAAATATCATAAGTTTGTTAAATGAATCTCGTAATTAGATATTTTTTATGATTATGAGTCTTACAAATTGCTATTCGAAAAAAATGCTAATAATTTTCAATGTGTTAATAGTTATTATCTTTACAGTTGCTATATTTTTCTCTGGATAGTATATTAATTAATTGTTAATTTAAAATGATTTCAATAGTAGACATTAGTGGATACTATTGGAAGTAACAGATAGTTCTTTATTTTACAAATAACTCAATATTTTTATAGTGCCAAGATTTTTATGAAAAAATGTTTCGTTTACCACATGAATTAGTTAAAAGCAAAAAAATTCGGGTCGTGCACGTCGAAAGTAGACATTGTTTGCGAGCAGAAGAATCGGTTCCATGATTCGCATTCAAGGTCGGACTTAACTACATATACTACGAGTATACTGACTACGTGATTTGAATAACTGCTACGTCAAAATCTTTATTTGTGAGCGCAATGATCTTACGATGGACGTGAGATAATTAAGTCTTTTTTAGGAAGCACTGGTGCGTGACACAAATTTCTAAGAGACTCGTCGAATTCTTATGGTATTATTTTCAAACGTGATTAAAAAAGCGGAGGCATCGTTCATATATTTCCAAACGAGCTTTCGCGTCCGGTATCATCTTTTCTAGACTTAATTCTCCTTCCAATTAGATGTTTGAAATTAATAACTAATAAAATAATCTGATATCGTTTTATTATTCCAATTACACCATAATTCAAACTTTGAGCTTTATGTTCTGGCTGCTAGGATCTTTTTTATCTGATTCATTATGAATACATTTGCATTTGAAGAATGATAAAATAAACTTTATTATACTGTTATTGACAAAATTTTTAAATACTTCAGCAAAATCATTTTTTCCGTGCAAATTAATGAAATACAGAAAAAACATAATAAAGATTTTTGATATGAAAACAAAATTAGCAACAAAGTAATAAGAATAACGTTTCGGTTATATTTAAAATCTCCTGAAATAATTAATTTCTTTACCTGACTCTCCTGAAACCAGCGAAAGTTGCAGCTCAAATGTCATAATTAATTCCTTCACAAAATAAGCAAAGCAAATAAAGCCTATGATATGATAATTTAAATTAACTGATAGATAAAATAAATATTTAAAAAACATCAAAGTCTATAGTCAAAAAAATAAATGAAAGTACACGGAAGAGTTATTGTTTCTTCATAGTTTGCTGTTTGTCGTTCGCGCGGATAAACTTATTCTTCATACTTGCGAATTGTCGCATGAAATGATAATTTATGATATTCCCGTGCTGAGAGTTATGATCCCGTGATCCGGAGGTCGCTCCACGGAAACGCGCGGAGGGGAGTTACCGCAATACTTATGCAGGCCTAAAGGATTCATCCCAAGCTTTCTTTATGTCATCGCCTTCAGCCGGAACATCCACTGTCGCGTATGGGTTCTCATCTGACGAGTGTACCACCCACAGACGTGCGAGCGCGCACAACGCAACGCATATTCCGAACCTTGGGCGGGCGGGTCTACGAAACGCGTTTCCGCTGGTACGTCCGGTCGCCTCCATCGTCCCGCGTCCGCAGCAGCCGCGCTGCCTCTATTTCTGTCCGGGCGGTCGTTTACTATCGGCAATCTGCATAAGCGTTTAACTGAGGCGAAGCTGAATCATACGCGAGAGCGCGAGAAGAATAGGAAGGCGTCCGAGGTGTTCGTGCGTGGGGGAGCGAGGATACGCATTCCCGGTCCCGACACAGCGAACGAGGCAGGGGAAAAAGGAGGAAGGTAGATCGCGAAAGGAGAAGCTGGCGGTGGAAGAGGAAAAAGAAGAAGAAGCGAGACCAGAGGAGAGACGAGGAAGGCACGAGAGCGCTCGCCGATGGAGGCGAAAGTTTACGACGCGTCGCCCGCCGGAGTTACCGACGCTACCACGGAGGCTCCGCGCTCTCTTCCAAGTCGGTTTCCTCGCCTCTTGTGTTCTCGCTCTCCCTCGTCTCCCCTATCAACCCGTCAGGTACACCTACGTAACAACACTTGGTACACGGTCCCGCGCTCTCGGTGTATCCCGGTTACGCTGCTATATACCGTCCGCCGTAACAATGTGACGGTCGGCTAGCTGGTAGCGGATCATTGCTCAACCTCATCGTTCATTTCTCCGTCGCGTGTACACGAAGCTACAGATCTATCTATGAATCTGGCACGACGTAATGGCGTGTGAGAAGCTCGTAGTTGTATCGGTGAGCTCCTTCACACGTCGTCGTAAGAATTGAAGAGACGCTCAAGATAATTTGTTTACTCAAAGATTTTTCATTTGTACTATAAGATTAATAAGATACATTTGTTCCCTCGTTTCTCTAATTTTCGATGTTTAGATATTTGAAGGAACTAAAAGGCTTTTAAAAATTTTACTTAAAAGCCATAAAGGTAATTTATGAATTGCGAGAAATTTGACAAATAATTTAAATTATAATATAACAGTAGATTTTTTATTTTTGATGTTGTCATGTTTTTTACTTAATTTCTTTTTTTTAAAGTACTATGAATTGTGAGAAGAAGATATCTATATGTGTGTGTAATTGCAATAACTCTGAAATATAGTTTATTCAACTATGTACATTAATTATATATATAAAACTTATACAGTCATCATCTTTATAATTGCTATGTTTTTTTTCTAAGTGTATAGTTCATTCAATGAATCATTATCAAGCTGATTGATCATTTTTATTCAGCGATGATCTTTAATCGTTAATTTGATTTTCTAGTATTCTTAAATCAAGAAAATCTAAATAATTACATATATTGATAACAGTAAAACAAAAGGATATAAAAGGCCTAAATTATTTTATCATGTAATTTTAATTACATAAGAAGTCCTATGTTGCTTATTTTAGTAAAATAAATATCGCTAAGAGGACTACATTTAATGTGATTGTCAAGTTTTAAGCTTTTTTTAAAACTTAACAAAAGATAATAGATTCTAGAATCTATTGACAATGCAGTATCCACGTCTTCCGTCCCCTTTTCGATGTCTATTACTGAGAAAGCGGAGCAGAAGATCGGACCGATCGCGAGGACAAGCAGAGAAAAAAAGAGGAGATAGGAAAGAAAGGCCAAGTTTGCAAACGAAGAGAAACAAGCGCGGTAGGAAGGGCATGCGGACGAGTCGGGGCATAAACTGGCCGACTAACAACCCACACGTACTCTTGAGCGCGAAAGGAGCCAGGGGACGACGGGTAAGAGACGGACAGAACGAACGAATGGACGGACAGACGGGCACACAGACACCATTAAGCCGTGATGTTCGCCGACTTAGGCACTAGCGTCCGTTTGTGCGCGCGATCATACGTAAGAGAAGCGGAAGGAAGGGCGACGCGAGCGCGAAACGAGAAGAGACCGGCAGAAGGAGAGAAAGGTCGCGATAGTCTACAAGTCAGAGAGAGAGAAATCTAGAGGTCGAAGCAAGAGGGCTGTAAATTATAACTCCACCGCGAGGAGTCGAACCCTGAGACTAACCTCAGCCAGACTCGTAAAAATATCCTTCCATCTCTCTCTCTCTCATTCTCTTGCCCTCTTTCTCGTTCTCTCCTCAGCATCCAACGTTCGAGCGGATCTCGTGACTCCCGACACGACCGCGAGCTCGTGGTCTTCTTCGACCATTACGGACGCTCGTTGCCAGATAGCGTCGTGACGCTGTTTGATTTCGCACGTGCGACGTGAACCAGCTAACACTGAGGTGTTCTCCCACTTTCATTGTAAATTTCGACTTTCGCTCGCGAATTGACATCGAGTTCTGACTTCGAGGGGATTCCTCATTTCGAATATCAACGAGGGTACTGAGGCTTGCATAAGCTTTCGATGCATGTCTTGAGTTCGAGAAATCGCTTTGAACATTCAGAAGGGCCCCCGGTCGGTGAAACCTGCCGAGGTCCTTGCTCTCCGGATAGGCAGTTTTTACTGGCGCGTAAATCAAAGTTGCTCCCACCGTCTCGACCGCCGTTTGGGCTCCCTGCGCCCTCTCCTCATCGTCGGCCGAGAGTTCGGCCTAAGTAATAATTTCGTATTAAACGTTCGGGGTAATGTAATAAAGTCGTTCGAGGGGATAAATTTAGTGCAGGCCGCATGACGGCGGCGCGACGGTGACGGCGACGGAGGTGTTGGCGGCGGTGGTGTCGGGGCGACGGTCGCGGTGTGTGGACCGGGTCAGCCGGACGGATACAGTTGTGCCGCGGCCATGTAGGTAGGTGTTGGACACCCAGCGGGGTATACCGGGAGTGGGCGGCCCGTTGCATACGTATAGCTACAGAAGGGCCTTGACAGAGAACGTGGTAAAGGAGGAACGTGGCGCGTGTGAGGAAGAGGATCGAATATAGTGGTTCCTCGGCTTCGAGTGGCTGTGTTATAGCACACCGGGAAAGAGAGAGAGAGAGAGTCTGGTATCTGTATTTGTAGATACCGAAGTGCTCGACAGAGAGTGCAAGCGCGCGGGGCAAGGAAAAAGAAGAGGCAGTAAGAGAAGGAAAAAGAATCCGTCCGCACCGCGCGAAACGGAGGCTCCCCGCTCCCCCTTGAGTCTCCCTTCTTCCCCTGACACCCACACACAACGAGGACGCTGTGCTGCAGGCGGCCATAACAATAAATAACTCTATCCTTCCATGTGTTACCGCGGGATTCCTCCTTGCGGTATAACCGCGCCCTCTCACTCCTTCGAGGAAGTCATCGTCGCGCACCACCGTGTTGCCACCACTTGGGCCGAGGTGTCTTCGAAAGGACTACACTTCTCGTACTCTTCTCCCCTTCTTCCTTCGTTCGCTCTTTTCGCGTGCGAAGGAAAGAGAGAGAGAAGATGCGCGAGATTCTCCCTTAATCGAGTTACCTCCCGCACGAACAAGTACCAGCTTATGACCGGATGCACTCTCGATTCAGACATCGCGTCGTTCCTTGTGATATCCTCTACGATAAAACCTGACTGCAATGTCCCCGAATGTCCTGCCTCTTTCTCTCTCTTTCTCTCTCTCTC
>NW_012130073.1:1468875-1473012 GCF_000143395.1 Atta cephalotes
GAGAGAGAGAGAGAGAGCAGCAACGCGAGAGAGGTTTAACTGCTTTGGAATGTCTAGGATGTGTCGGAATCCGCGCGCACGGTGCCTGCTGGCGATGAGAAGGAGGCTATGGTGCTCTCTGGATGCGCGTCTTCTCCCGTTCCTTTCCCCGCGTTTCTTTTCTTTTTTTCTTCGGGACGAACGAGGTGTCGGAGGCCCGCGTTTATACCCGAACCGATCGCGCGCCGGTATTTGTTGTATTTATTTTAACGCGCATGCACGCCTACGTCTATATGCATTTAAAATATAGCACAGTTGGGCCCTAGTTTATGAAGGGTCAGGTCATGGAGCGCGGTCAGCATTTGCGAGGCGAGAGGACACGAAGGGGGAGAAGAGGCAAGGGGAGCAGGATGAGAAGCATGGTGAAAGAAGAAAAAGGGAGGGAGAGAGAGAGAGAACGAGAGGCAGTTCTCTTGAAAGAAAGAGATCAAGGAAAGTCGGAATGAAGGAAGGGAAGCACCCGGCACCCAGGACCATCGAACCTGGCCCCGAGGCTCTGTTTAACAAGAGTCAGTTAATGCGAGTCATAGATCATTGCGGTATGCACTAAACGTTCGAAATATAAATAAATATAAACACCGCGTAAATCAAGGGATCGCATATAAGATTCATATAACGAAGTTCCGCTGAATTTCGGACGATGGACAATAAGCTCGAAATCTTGAGAGTGTAATGTATATGCGAAAGACATTGTTCCTCACCATTAATAGTTCGCCTTGTGCTCCGCGTTAAAGTACCGTGGATGCTCGAAAGACTCGTGTGGGCCGCACTCCAATCGCGAATCCTCATCTCGCGTCCCTGACCTCACCGCGGGCTCGGATATAATTCCGAAGAAAAACAATGAACTGCCGAGTTGATCAGATCGACCCTGAATTGCTTTGCGTTTGGCACAAACAAGTTGCATTTCATGTTAGGTATTTAAGCTTTGAGATAAAATAATTCAGAATAATTTAATCATTATTCTTTTTCCTGGGATACATTTTTATTCGTAATATCAAATTATATCCAATGCTACTTTTAATCATTTTTATATGGAAAAAACGATTTTGCTGAAATAGCTAAAAATTTAACTATGGATACAGACCTGGAAATAATTTTGGTGGTCCAAATAAAATTATATCAAATCTATATCTAATTTTTAGATATTTTAGTAAAACCATTTTTTGCATATATAGGTCGTCATATCTTCTACATACTCATAGTGTTAATTTAACTAAAACAATGGGATTAAATAAGTTAACTCAAGAAATGTATTAAATTTGACTTTAGTTTATCATTTATTAGATACATATACGTTAATATGGACTACTTATTTTGAAATTAACAATAAGCAATTAACTTATAGAAATGGATTGAGTAAATGTAGTTACTTTTTTTAATCGTGTGTTTTGTTTTAAAATAATAAATCTCGACACACATATATACAGAAATTGAAATGTACAAAATGTTATTGAATTTAAGAAATTCATCTAAAATTTTGATTCTTTAACAGTGTTCAAAAGTTTATATTTATATTTATGTTAGAGTGATTACTATATTTTAAACAAAAACGTAATCATTTTTGAAGATGTTATTTAACGAATTAGCTCTCTTCTAGAGTCGAATCACGGTTCTTAACATGTGTCTAATTTTAATCATACGTTGTTGCCTTGGAACAGTAAGAAGTTCAGCCTTGTTGCGGGCAACAACATACAAAATGACTCTCCCTTCGTGCGTTGACAGCAAATTAACAGGTTTCTGATAGCGAGCGTCGTGGTGCAAAACAAGGTGGATTAAAATTCGCGAACAAGAAGTTCACCCTCGTTCGTTGCCTACCATTACGTCGTCGTTTTTGCAAACCGGTTTAGCAAGCGTGGATCGCGTTTTGTGCTCGCACTTTAAGAAAATATCGAGGCGCGAATCGATTTCGCACGTCTCTCTTGACTGGAACCGTTGCCAAAATTTCAGAAGTAGACAAGAGAGAAAGAGAAAGAGAGAGGGGAGAAAAGAAAAAGAGAAATATAGAGGGAGAAACGTAATGGTTTACATCCGGCGGCATTATCAATTTTGCTCGCATTATCTCTTTTTTTTCGTTATCCAGTTCCTTTCCAACTTCTTTCTCTTTCTCTCTTTCTTTGTTTTCTTTTTGGCGCGAAACATCACGTTTTGCTTCCTACACCAGCCCGGAGCACAGATGGTACCGCATTAAACATTCCCGTAGACTCGCGAGTCATTTGTCATCTCGCTAAAATTGGGATCCAATTTACCTCGACTCGCAACCCCCCAAAGACAATCCGAGGATGATCATTAAACTCCTCTTGATCACTGGCGGTGAGCCTGTTACTTCGAGAATAATAGTGTCGTCGCCGTTACGAAGTGTCATTACGTTAATGCGAGGAACATTTGCCTTGAAAAATGAGAAGTAGGAAAATTTTTCGACGCGTGAATCACCATATGACGAGAAATGCTAGTAAATCTGTGATTACTAATACAATAATCTTAGAATTTTGATCCATAATAATCTGTATATTTAATGTTATTCTCTAATAATTACTATAATACATGCTAAATTTGTCAAATTTGTTATTAAAATTTCAAGTAATTACATTATTATAAACTATATTATAACATCCTGAGTATTTAATTATAGTCATGAATTTCTAACATTTTCAAAAAATGCACTATTATAATATAAATTTTCGCGTCAATATTTCTTATGATGAAGTGAGATCAATATATCTATTCATCTATCCATCTTTCGATCCATCAGATCGCTCTTTCACTTTGAGAAACTGGTGACCCCGGTCCTGACCTGGCTCATCCTAAAGACGATATGCAGTATTGCTTCGGCTGTGAGACAAGGGGACCAGTGGGTCTGGGTCTCTGGGCAGTCTCTCCACTCCGTGGATTCCAAGGAGCTGGGTCTCGTAATGCGATATAAATGGAGGCAGGACCGACCGAATGAAAAGCCAACGGGCAAGGCTCGGGTAGAGGAGATACATCAAGATCGGGCTGACGGTTGACTCCGCGCCCGATGGGGGGCCGGTAAAAACTGGATCCCTCCCGCTACTCCCGAGCCCCACACTCTTTTCGAGCCTTTACAGTGAGCATAATAAGGACAAACTTTTAATCTCGAACTCAATTATAATTTCCGCCCGCTTGCTAGATGACATAGAAGGGACGCGTTTTCAGCCGGTCGAACAAAATTCTGGATCGAGAATGGACCATCGTCTTGCAACCCATCGTTAATTGAAATTACTTATCACGATCAACAGATGAAGTGAATGTTCCAATAACTGAATGTGTTCAATGATTGAAAAATCAACAATATATTTATAATTAATAAGATTATAATTAATAAGATGAATAAGATATTATTTGTCAATAGCAAAAGAGAGAAAATGGCAAATTAAAAAAATGAAATTAAACATTTTGTTGAAATAAGTAATAAAAACATATAATTTTAATTGCAAATTATTATGAAAAATCATTTGTCACTTAAGTGTTTTTTTAGATTTATATGATAGTATTTTTTATTACCAACAAAACAAAGTTTCACGCGGACATGAAATTCTTTTTTATAATACTAATAATTAATTAATAATCAAATTGTTCAGGAGAGGTTTCTTTCAACTGTTTTTTCAACTGGAAGTTTTTCTTTGCAAGATAGACTATTCTTTTGAATCTAAAAGTATAATCGACAATCGACAAAGAAAACTTTCAGCAATTGCAAAATAAGCATTCTGCTGAATAATAATATAGAATTGATTCATACTTTATATTTTTTATTAGTTCAGTCGTTGGAAGATTTATATTATATCTCATATATTTCGATTACGATATTTCCTGGTGAATTCGTTCGGTTAATTTGTGCGAAAGATTTGAGCAACAATAGTGCTTTCGTCGAGGTTGGAACTGCTAGGAAAATAGGCTCGAGCGTCGAATGGGCGTGTCATCACCGATTTCCGGCCGTAATCAATGCGCATAATCAGACAGTCCCAGTTCTCTCTCTCTCTCTCNTCTCTANACTNTCANNCTNTCTCTACTCTACTACTACTACTACTACTACTATAGTACTACTATACTACTATATATATATNTATATATATACTACTAGTC
>NW_012130073.1:1474419-1486064 GCF_000143395.1 Atta cephalotes
ACGTACGTACGTACGTACGTACGTACGTACGTACGTACGTACCGTACGTACCGTACCGTTACCGTTACCGTACCGTACTACTACTACTACTACTACTACTACTACTCTCTCTCTCTCTCTCTCTCTCTCTCTCTCTCTCTCTCTCTCTCTCTCTCTCTCTCTCTCTCTCTCTCTCTCTCTCTCTCTCTCTCTCTCTCTCTCTCTTTCTCTTCTTTCATTCAACAATTCTTGAAAAACATTCAGTGCGCGGCCATTCGACACCCGCGCGCGCGCATTAAGAAGATCACGCTGGAACACGAGACCTTCGAGGCGAGCATCGCGTTCTCTCTGTCTTGCCCTTCTTCGGGGGGGCACCTTGGATAATCCCAGGAATCGGGAGAGCCTTTTGTGTCGCGTTTCGGGCGAGAAAATGCTTTGTCATCTATGCTTCCGTCGTGTATTGGGGGTGTGCTTGGAAGGACCTTCTCTGCGGCATTATGCCCGCCGCATGATCGCAAGACAGTGCCACCCGACCAGGTGTTCTAGGATCCAAATTGTTACAGCATCCAGAAATCTTTCCCGTTCTACCCGGGGTCCCACCGGCGAACAATGGGTCGCCCCATTCCGCGCTGAGTTTTCAACGGCCGCCGCCTCGCTGTCTCTAAACGAAGGTACTTTGTCGCCGACGGCGCAATGGGGAGACGAAGATCGTAATCTAGTTCGTGAGACCATCTTCGAGAAAGGGAAGACTGTCTTTGTGCTTAATAAAGTAACAGGAGAGAGACATCGGGATTCGTTGAACGCTTCAAAAATGTTTAAACTGAATTATTGCTTTCGCTCATCCAGGAGACGATAATATTTTCTAAACGTTCATGAGACGCTCGCGGGATCATTCTCGTATTAGCGTTGAACATTGTCGGGGTAATTGCAGAGAAAATTACAGGTAGTCGTAATTATCTGCCGCGAATGCTTACTTAGCATTGCCGACGTAATCTGATCAGCCAATCAGCATGAAGGTGAGCTTGATTATACATTCGTAGAAGAGATTACGATCTGCACGCTGAGGGAAGTCGATATTCCATGTGTCAGCGAATTTCATTAGAATTGTTTAATTGCAATCGAAGGGAGGGGAAGGCGAAGAAGGGAGGTTAATATTCCATTCGGACTGAGCTTCGTTTCCATAGTTTCTCGCAGCGATTCCCACGAGCCTCGATATAAACACGAGGAGGCAATATCTTCGATTTTCTATCAACGTATTGCTTCCTACAAGGCTAACACACTTGGAAACATCAGCGGGTCTATGGAACGAGAGAGAAAGAGAGATGACTATCGACACCCTCGCGATTGCCGTGCGCCGCGTCGCCATTTTCATTTTGTGTATATGTACATGAGATCTTCCATCGATAATGCATCAACCGTTAGCAGCTGTCGAGAGTTACGTGAACTAATCAACTTCATAACGAAAGTATCTTCGTATTATACCTTTGTATTCCTAGAGGTAACAAAAGCAAATTCAATCTTTGGTTCGAGTCTCTTTATTGTCGTGAATAGAAACTTATAGAATATGTGTTATCTTATATGTATCTATGATATTACAAATTGGAAATCTTGTTGATTTTTAATTCCTGATTTGTGTTTCTGATCATTTTATTTCCTTTCGTCAAAATATGACATCGCTCCCTTGCTTCAAAAGTGGAACAATTGAAAAAGTATAAGCTTATAACAGGTTATTATAAAATAAGTTTTTATAATTGAGTTATTATAATCCAGAAAAATATTTTTACAGAATTTTACAGAAAATTGTTGACTGATTAAATAGTGTTGATAAAAAGAACATTCTTATACACACAATCAAATATAATTTTTGTAATTTTCATTTCACAATTCTTAAAAAATTATCCTTTTTAAGTTATGACAACTTTTTTTAGGTCTTCTTTCTTGAATTGTTATCATGTTGATTTTTAATTCCTGATTTTTAATTCCTGGTTTTTTATGAAGTTAAGTTTATTTTTGATGGTTGACAGAATAACATTTAACTTATCTATGATAATAACTTGAAAATCACGTTAGTTTAAATTTGTCACTTTAAAGCATCTTCTAATATTTCTACAATATTAGAATTAGCCTATCATTCATTATATGCTTTTTTTTTTGTAAAACTGTTTATTCCAATCAGGACTCGAAAACTAACAGGGTGACGGAAAACGATGAAGAGCCATTCAGCAATGAGAGAATTTAATTTGCGTTGATTAATACCGTCGCAGAAAGGAGTTGACGTGCGAGGGTTAAAAGGTTAACGCGTCTCTCGTTGAGTCGATCTCATTTTCCCTCGATTCCGAAGTCCTTGAGGCGAGCGGTAAGCGAGGAAACGGCGTAAGTGGACAGAAATGTATAGCGTCAACGCGGGCACGTAGCGCGCGAGAAGCGAATCTGTCCCCACCAAGGTGCAGGTTGCAAGAAGAGAAGGAGGAGGAAGAGGTTGGCAGCGGAGGAGGACGAGAGGGGCGATCAGCGGAGGACAGCGACGGCGGTGGCGGTGGAGGAGGACCCGGTAAGGTGGAGAAGGAGTCACGTCGCGGGCACTCTCCGCGCGTACCGAGACCCAGAGTTCTGTCTCGCGTACGCGAGAACCAATCCCAGTATTTGCGCTTCCTTCCTACCGCGGATGGCGACCACCTCTTTTCAGGGGCGTAGCCGACGGCTTCCCCTTGCACCCCCTCTACCCGGTACCCCCTTCGTCGTCGTTCCACCTCGTCTCTTGCCCCGTTGCCGCGGATTTTTCGCGCGCGCCGAATTCCGCCCCGAGCGATGATGAGAGAGGCCGGTGCACGCTCCATCGGCATCCGCGATCGAAGAAGCCGGTGACTATACGTTTATCGCCGGCTAGGTGGCCTAGGTTCGTTCAACTCCGCGAATGACCTAATGTCTGACACGCGTGGCGATGACAGTGACGGCAACGAGGACGATGACGAAGGAACGGCTTCTGAATCAGCTGATGGACTATGGCTAGCTCGATAACAATTGGGGAATTCGTGCCGATCACTTCGCAGTGATCGCGCCAACCGCGCTTCTATCATTTCGATAGCAGAACTTGATCACGACAATTCTTCATTGAGAGAAAAGGTTTTGATATTTGTAGCTATAATTATATAGTATATCATAATTATTGAACTGGCAATTATAAAATTCATACAAAAAAATATTAAATATCAAGGACATTTTATTAGAAACCTCTTTGACCTAATTGATGTTTATTCTGTATTGATGCATAATTATGATTGTTATAGTAGTTATTATACCGCTATAATGTTAGCACTAATAATTATATTTATTTCTATTAAGAAATACATAATTGACATTGAAAATGACTATAAATTACAGTAATTGTAAGTATTTTTATTATAATAATTATATTTATAATCATCCTCGATATAAAACAAATATATATTTTGTGACAGAATTATAAATCCAATTATTATTAACATTATATAGCAATAACAACTATAATGGTATTCTATAATTATAGTCACAAAAAATTCCAATACTTTTCTCTCATTGTTGCTTTTAAAACAATTAAGAATTTATATTTATTTATACACGACTTGCCGACCAAACTTATCGTTGACTGAGTACCCGATGACGTAGCCTGTATATTCTACACATTTTCGCGCGCGAAATGTTACAAACAGACGAAAGGACGGGCGAACAGGCAGACAAAGCTGTAGGATAGACCTCGGACTATTCAAGCCGGTGACGCCGGCAGATTTACGGGCGGCTCGCCACGCAGACGAGTGCCTCTTTACGGATTCTTGGGCTTCCACCGATATTATTAGCGATCGCGTCTTCTTTTTGATCGTGAACCCAGAGGGGGAGCTTTCTTTCGAGCTCGAGCGTCGCTCTTTTTTTTCGCATATAATATCGTCGATAGGCGATGGTTGCTTGGAATCCTTCGAAAACTCCTCTCCATTGTTAGATTCAACTATGTTTAAGCAAACTTGGCCATGGAGGAAACAAGAGCTTGCTTTCCTTTATGTATTCCTTTTTAATCCGCTTTGTCATACAATGTCATGAAAAACGATTGAAAATGTATGCGGCTCGATCCTTATTGCATTTAATTTCAAAGAACCAAATCTGAGTAAAGAAAAAAGTATTTTTCCTGAGGATTTATATTTATCGCGAGCATTCATCTTTATTCGTGAATTTAAATACCGACGATGGGAAATCTATTTTTATGAGCTAGTCCAGCGTGAAACAGAATCTTCTTTACTTGTACTACCGTTCTTCATTTAGTACTCGCAATGCCTGAAACGCATAATTATGGATAATTACATCGGACTGTATACCGAAATAATTGTAGTCTCGCAGACCACTGTTCGCCATCGGCATTCGTTCGATCATCATCTTCGTATGTTTAGGATCGTAGCAACGACGAGAATTCGCAGAGCTTTAGGCTACTTTTCAAGTATTTCAATACTTACACCGCGTTTCTCTATCCACATTCTGTGCATAGCTTTATTTACTTATTTCTGTCGGTTCATTGCTTTGGTTTATTACTCGAAAATATTTCACGCTCCTACAATATGTTACAAGTAATCAAAAGATACCTGAAATTATCCCTTACGTTTAATAATATAAAACAGAAAATAGGCTGTCAAATCATATCCTTAAAATTGATAACGTGTATAATTGTCTATATGTTTCTCTGTAAGTTCTGCACACATATATGCACAGTTGCAAACACATACACACGGATTCAAAACATAAGATTTTTCTGCGCTTTTAAAATTAAGCTAAATTTTTAAAGAAACATTATAACATAAAACTTTGTCGTTTTTTGCTAATTATTCTTAACCTGTAATTGAAATATTTTAATCTTGGTGATCCTGGGACATCTTTATTTTTTCCTTAATTTTTGAAAGTAAACAAGATTTGGAATAATTTTATCTATCACAATCTCATTTTCCACAGTTTTGTTCTGTTCGTGTAGGCTGATTATTGTACAATATTTATGTTAAGTTCAAGTATTGCAATTTTTTATACACTTAAATATTTTAAAACTTCTAAAATTAATAAATAAAAAATAAATTAATAAATTAATAAATAAACTTTAGTGAATTTCAAGAACCCATTTGTTCCTCTGGTGTCATATGTTTCTTTATTCAGATTAAACAAGATTTACGGATATACATATAATAGCTCTCGTGCGATCGATTTGCAATTCGTGAAGCAAGTCCTAAAAGCGCCTAAAAACTGAATTATCAAGATCAGCATATACCATTTTCAAGTTCACACGGCGATTTGTGCGAGTCCCGCGTGGCCTGCGGAATCTTATTGCCTATTCAGGCCGTGATACCTTAACTGCCCAGGATTCAATGTCTACGGGTCGTAAAGTGAAGAGAGCGCGAGTTACCGGTGCCTATCGTGTCCCTTACGGTGGGTATTATCGAGATTGTAGGTAAGGGTGAGGCCCCCGTGCAGTCCCATGAAAGATAAAAAACCGTGGATAAGGCGAGAGTATGAAAATAGTCGAGTAAATGATTTTCTCCTCCCTCATAATCTCTGCAGCCTCCCTTGAAAATTCTCACTAACTTTAGTTTTAGTTTTAGTCTTCCTATTTTTTCTTTTTTATTTTTATATATTCATGCATTATAACTAACTCGATAGAAATATTGAAATAAACGAACGACGTCAGTGAAAACGTGAATCCCCATGTTGGCCGGATCAGGACGTAATGTATGCGATGTAATTATTTTGATCCACGAGTCTTTACGAGCGCCCGTGATTGCAGGGTTTACACGTTGATATCCGCGCCCGATCCGCCTGGGCGTGGAGAGTTGCACTTGGCTCTCGACGTTTCTGCAAATTGCACTTTGAATGCTCTAGTTATATGTTAGGCGCGCTCTCCGTGGACGTAAGTATGTAAGAGATCGCGACGCGACCGCGCGAGGATATACCTCCCACCGTTGAAATCTCCTCTCGCCCTCGCTCTGATAATGTTAATAATTTACGGCGTGCGCGCAGGTAATGAAACGGATCGTGGCTGCTCGTTAATTCTGAGCGATAAAGTATCGAAATTAGTGATATTAGACGATTAGACACACCTAGTCTTTCACACGAGGCGCTCTTGTCGAATAATAATGATAGAGCTAAAATGATGTAATAGTTTTGGCGAGAAGCGCATTGTGGTGGGAATTTATCATTGGTAAATGACAGAGAGATCTTATTAGATAAGACCTGGCAGAATGTATATGCTTAGCATTTACATTCCCCTATTTAAGGAAGATAAAGCTCTTGAGAGAATGTATCGAACCACGGCCATGTAAGTCTTTTCGAAGAAGGGAAATTGGAAACCTGGAGTAGATACTTTGGAAATAAGCAGAAAGGATTGATACGAGAATGTTTTCGATTTTCTTTAACAAGCTCCGTACAATCCTATCCGCTCGTACATTTATATAGGGGGATGTATTTCTCTATCCCTGAGGGCGGGATGTGCGAGATACGTATCTCTAGGTTATTAATGTATGTCTGCAGGCCCGTTTCACTCTGATTTCGTTTACTCAGAAGAGCGGAAGATCCTCAAATTACGCGAGAAACATCTTAACGACGGTTCTCATGTCTTCGTGCTTAAGCGCACCTAGAAATGAAACACTATTCTTAGCTTCTTTTTTTTTTTGAAAAAACTGAAAATTTTGAGTGAAACAACTCAAACCAGTTTTTTATTTCGATCCTGAAATTTTTTTTACTTCAATATGTATTTTCTTTGGACATTTAACACCATATTGTTCTAGAAGTCAGTTTTTGTATTCATCTTCTGGAAGATTTATGTGTAAAAATAGTTAAACGTTAACATAAGCTTGTTCATCTCTAGGCGCGTTTAATCGCGAAGAGATACGAGAACTATCGTTAAAATTTTCATCGTGTAATTTGAGAATATTATACTCTTCTGAAATAAAGAACTTGTTTTTATTAAATTTTTTATTTAAAATTTCTATATATTTTTTTTGATAATTCTTATCTCTAAACGCAATCTGTTACGAAAACGACAATAGATTAATTCGCGTAACAGATTTGATCGATTCTAACAAACGATGAAATTTAATTTTGATTTAATTGAAGTGGACTAAACATTTATGTTCTCTAATGTTTGGAATAGGATAAGAAGAACAAGAGATTAGTTAAGGTCAAGCCAATCGACAATAAAACCGGTCATCAGTGAAGTGTCGTCTAAATGATTGATCGTTAAATAACAGTTATTAATACCGGCTATAAAACATCGGGCCTCATCGTTAGCATCGAGTAATAATTCTCCGTTTGATAAGAGTGTCACAACCTTGCCAAGCTAATCTGTCAGTCTCAAGAAGACTTCGTTTTACTTGGTCGGATCGCCGACCCTCGGCCTATTTATGGAATAACATGCAACTTTCGTATCTAAAGCTCCTTTCTTTCTTACGGTTGAGTATCGCTGTTGGTAAGAATGAGTCCGTATTGATCACATTTGAGAAACCTCGACTTCTCCACCCACCGCTCTCCTCCCTCCCCTCAACGAAGATATGAATTCCTAATATACGGAGGTCCTTCCCTCGTCCTCCCTACCTCCGAATCTCCTATCGACAGCGGGAAGCTCGAAAAACTTAGTTACGTCTGGCGTCTCTGGCCGCGATCCAACGGCAATCACAGCCATCTTTAATTCCTTTCTACTGTCTAGCGGATGACTTATGCCCAAAAAAGATTCCTTTCCATGGTCCTGGCGTGAAAAGAAGCACGTTTCTGAAACTCTCTTGTGCTTGGCCTCGCATGCATTTTATAATGATTTATATTACCGCACCCCCTCTTCTCGCAATTGTTAATAACTCGCTGCAAAAGAAGTTATAATGACATGTTCCAGAAATAATTGAGTTTCTTTCCGTGGATTTGATTTTTCCCTGGCAAATCACTTTATTAAATAACTACCATTTCTTTTTACTTTACTAGCTAATATCATTGACTATATAATTATTCAACTTCTTGAGAAATCAATATCTAAAGAAAAGAGTTAAAATTTCGATATTTTTTTCTTGACGTGCCGAAGTATTGCGTTCATTTTTTCTAGGTCGTTATAACGTATAATTTACGGACTTATGTCACACCGGCATCGTAATAATGGCGGCGGTGAATTATCCAAATAATTGTCGAGAGGAACGTGTGGGCAACCTGCCGCAGAAACAATAATGCGGCGACCGGATCGTCATTACCGGGCCGTAGAGTTATTATAAACGAGTTAGGACGACAGCACGGCGGATCGTTAGGTTTCTCGTCGCACTGAGGGAAAAATGGTCAACGAAAAGCAGTTGAAAATTGTTTGTGATTAAATGTCGATACGAACAGCATATATACAGCTAGATCGTGTTTCGATAAAATAAGAATAGTGACTGTTTACGTTCGATTTTCGCGAAAATCATCTTAAGTTAAAATATACTAATTGCTCACGTCAAATTGTATTAATATTAATATGTCAATTAATTATAATATTAATAATATTAGTAATTGTATAAATAATTTTATATCAATATTCTGGATTAATTAATTCTGGATTATTGATCTGATCAGTACTTACAATGATCTTGTCCAATAAACATATAAAGCCTAGTTGCACCAATATCATTTTAAGCGAGACTTAAAACTCTATCTATCTCGTTTTAAAGTCAAAAAGAGACAGAGACAGAAAGAGTTTTAAGCCTCGCTTAAAATCAAAGTAACGTTGGTGCAACTGGACTAAAGAATTTTAAATTAAGAGAAAAGGAGAATTTTTATTTATAAGTCATAAATAATAGACAATAAAATAATATAATGATGTAACAATATACAGAAATTATTCGGCGAAATCGTATCTCTTTTATGAAGATCAACATCTCTTGATAGTAATGATCCCTATATTTATGTTATCAGAATATTGTATTTTCTGATTATTTAAGGATCGGCTCATTGAATTTCTAGTGTAAGAAACGAATTGCCAAGAGAATAATCGACATTATATCCTAACGGAAGATCGTTAAGTAGTGCCTCGCGAAGCAACATCGTCGAGCGAAACCGATCCATTAAATATCTTTCTCGCTGTTAGAAATGTCACGATTTCCCTTTCTCTTGCGTCGCCACCCTTCGCATTAAGCACAAGGGCGGCTGTTTGAAATCGTCCGCGAAGTTATTTTTTGTAATTCACGTCGCTCGGTCACGCGGTACCGAGGCTTGCCTGTAACTAACCGCATTTACGGTATAGACAGCTGCGGGCAATGGCGAACAACTATGTGCCGACGTCACGTACGGACCGCGACAACAAGGCGATGAGTTCCTTCCGTGTCATAACTTGAAAATAGTGTTTCCACGATCGTACAAGGAGGACGTCATAGCTGTAAGCGACGCGTTCCAAGCGTTTGACGAATAGCCGAACTTTATAAAATTGTGCGAAATAATTCTTTTGATTTTTTTCAAACGTTGTAGTAAAGTAAAAATATTAAATTAAGTAATGAAAAAATTAAATGATTTGAATTGTAATATATTTAATTTTCTTTAATATTTTCTTTTTCATTAACTAAATCGTTTTTTTTTCAATAACTTTTTTCAGGAACCTTATAAAATGTTCTTTGTTGTATAAAAACGTTTTAAAGATAAAAAGACTCTTTAAATTTATTCTTCCACAGCTTGAATTTATTAATGCCTTTATTTTGATTTAATAGCTGCGAATCAGAAACACAAATCTAGCAAACATTTTATTTACAAACGAAATGAAAAAGATGTCATAATCAATAATTTTTTATTATAGCTCTCTATAATCTGCAAGTAAATTGTAATTATCGAATTAATTCATAAGAAGAAAACATTTTTTGTGATGTTAAAAAAACATACATAGGTCTCTGAGATCATTGTAGTTTATTGATATTAGTTTTAAAATAAAAGTTTTAAAATTTTTAGCTACTGCAACTAAAAAATTGCAACACTTCAACTTAGCACAAATATAGTACTACATGAACAGAACAAAATTGTGAAAAGATTGTGAAAAATAAAATTTTAAATTATTCCAAATTATTACACGATTTAAAAATTAGGAAAATGTTCCAAGGTGTCATCCATATGTTCCAATTAGAGATTAATTCTCTATGAAATTAATATCTATTTAGTTAAAATTCATCACATTAAAGACTTGATAATTAATCTTTCTTTTTTACAAAACGACGCGAAATGAACCTTTTTGTCTACCAACCTCTCGTTAGAGCTCCCGCCACGAGGATCGTTCCGCGACACGGCGGGACCAGCTTCGCCCGTCGTGAATGGCGGTGTGGAATGCGGTAAAGCAAATAGGCTCCTCTCGCGGGCGAATAGCTAATTACGCTTCTTGGCATTCCTGTTTCTGGTTAGGTGAGCCGGCCGCAGAGCTAGCCAGCCTCGGCAAGATAGCGGCGCGGCGCACTGCGCGAGGAATTACAAGCTAATCCTCGACTCGTAGGAGGACACGAGCGACCGCGGTCAAGACGACCCGGGGAAGACGAGGGGGAATCTTTCTCTCGCCGTGCTCTTTCCACGTTCTTCCACCCTCGCCCTCAGCCTCCTTCACCTTATTCCTCATCGTCCACCACGGGCGTTCCGCGTCTCGTGCGCCTTGGCTCGGCTGCGCCGCTCTCCTCTCTTCCCGATGTAATGGCGTTGTTTAATGTTTAATCATACCCGCCGTGCGCTCGCAGTATAATCAGAGTATAATTCAGACAACAACATCAACCACCGTCGACCACCGCCGACAAGTCTGTCGGTGAATCTCAGAGTTCGTAGGCTGCGGTTGTCAGCGGAGCAGTCCCCGGATATCAAGCCAGGCATCGACGCTACATCACCCGACCCTACGTGTGCCTCTTTACCTTGGCCTACCAGAGTTCCTTTTCAGAGTTCGTGATGACGGATGATGGACCACGAGTTACGTGTGTACTTTAAGTCCGGGAAATTCAATCTTGCGTGAGCGGCGTAAAATATATTGACAGTTTGAATGTGCTTATATGTGATAACTCATGAAAGTGCATCATTTTCAATTTAATGATATATCTTCTAGACACAGAATGTAGTAAAGTAAGAAAGAAATTAAACTTGACTTTAATATAAGTATGTTTAGAAAAATATCGATTTGACATTTTTTTTATTTCACTTCTAAATAAAATGTTTGTTAGATTTGTATATGATATCCAATTCGCTATTAAATCAAAAGGAGATATTAATAAATTTCAAACTATGAAAGACAAATACATTCAAAGATTCTTCTTATCTCTAAGAGATAAGACTTTTTACGTTTATATTAAAATCTTGTTGAAATTTTTATATTGAATTTTTAATTTATCCGAGTATTAATTTAACATAATGTGATTTTGTTATTTAAATATTTTATGTTAAATTGGATACTTACAAATTGCGTCAGTGTTATATCTTTTATGCTAATTTTTTAATGCAATATTTGTATTCCTTTCTAACGTATTTATGTTATATTAAATAAACGTGGAAATAGTGAACCATTTGAAACACATGAAATGTGTTCAATAGAAATTTTCTAATTGTGTATAATATTTTAACCATTAAAAAAATAATATTTTTTACATAAAAGTATATATATATATATATATATATATATATATTATATTATATACTATATATAGATA
>NW_012130073.1:1486084-1490167 GCF_000143395.1 Atta cephalotes
CGTTGTNTCCTTTGGCAGTCTCAGATATATATTATATATATATACTTTTATGTAAAAAATATTATTTTTTAACAGTTAAAATATTATACACAATTAGAATATATATATATCATTAATTCTTCACTTCATGAAGTGGGGAAGGCTAATCCAGTTGAAAATGTAAATATAATCAGCCATTCATTTTTGCGAACGTGCAAATATATGTTTCGTCGTGTCACTTCCATGCTGATTCATTCTCAGGCTTCTGGATACCGTTAACTTTCCGATTTACTAAGTATATTTGAGATCGTCTTTATATAATCGGCTTTCACATATCAAGGATCAGGATGGTTTCTAGTAATTAGCGATCAATCGTTTTTGCGAGGCGTAGCGAGCGGTGCGTATCGTGGCACTAAACGACCGGAGCCTTTTTTTTTTACTCTGGGCCCCAAGGCCCGCGAGGTACTTGCCTCGTGCCGAGTCATGCGTGGAACTCCCAGCATCATTGCCATAACTCGTCGTGCCATGTTACCTTCGCAGAGTTTATGGCACCCTCGTTCTCGCACACTCGGCTCGTAACAATTCGGTCGCCGCCGCATCCTCGGCACACAACTACGTTCGTATTTTCAGCCAAATCCGACGTTGCTCGCGCGACCGACAGATCCGAGAATTTATACGCTTAAAGTGCGAACTTTTTCATATCATCGACTTACAAAGCTGAAAAAATAAGTATTCAATTATTCACATGAATAATTTGTGTCAATGTAGTCAGCAACGACACTTGAGTTTATTAACAAACAAAAATTTCATCGATATCTTTTTCTCGTTGAAATTTATAAAAACCATATCTTCCGATTATCCAAATATCAATATTTTGGCTATTAATTATCTACTATTAACTAGTGTTATTAATAACATTATAGCAGTAATAATATAAAAGTAGAACTCTAATGTTAAAATAAATTTTTTTTGCATGCAATTATAGTCACACTTTTCTCTAAGTGTGCTGATTCATACATGTGATCATGTTTCGCGAACGCGTCGGTTGTTTCTTCAATCGTGTCCGAAACAAGGTGATGATATGTGGGCCGAAGGTAGCGCGTCACGAGGATACCTCTGCCTCTGCTGGAGGGATCGGCGTGGCTGGACGGTTGGAAATAACGTGGCACATTATAGCGAGGCATTAGAGTGGCCGGTAGCCGACCGGCGAGTTTTTTGCCGGATTCCAGTAGCGCCTTCGACAAACACCGGAGGAGGGAAGAGAGTCCTATGCTCTTCGCTACTTTTACTAGATTATCCATGAGTGCGGTTATCTCATGACTCGTTTCGCTCCTCTCCCAGCGAATGACGAGGCGTCCACTCTCGGTGATGTTCTACGCGCGGCATTGAGAATCCAAAGAAACCTTCAGAGGAATCTCTATGTAGCGCTTGTCTACGTAGTACCCGTTCGCGGAGAAAGTGACGTGCTGACGGTCCCCGGCTGCGCCGGACTCACTTCTGCCGCGTATGAGAGCGAATCGATACGGCATCTACGAACGATCCTTCTCCGGATGACGTAACGCCATAGCGTACACGCGGTACAGATGAAAACGAAAGTCATGAATATTTTTAGCATATTTCTCTAACAGTGAGCTATATCGTTAGATAAATGATGGTCTATTATACGTTATAGCAAATTGCAAAAATCATTAAATATTATCACAATGTGTGCATCGCATGAGAAGTGCCATCATAAGCTTTCTTAGAAATTTATTGTCACTAATAGAAATTAAAATTAAATGATTAACGTTTTATTATTTTGCGAGGAAACTTTCTTTCTTTAATTCGGAAAGTCAACTGAAGTAATTTTTAAAAAATATTGCGTAAATGGGGGGAGAGGGTATATGCATAATGATCTCAGATACCAATCAATTGTAGAACGATTAATAATATACAATATGTAATTAATAATGCCTTTTAATTAGGATCTAAATTTTTTGTTAATTTAACACAAGATGAATATGTTAAAAAGTAACACGAAATTATGTAAAAATTAACACAAAAAATATAACATTGATGCAATTTGTAAGCAATTGTGATATTTCTTCAATAAAATTGAAATATTTATAATTTTTAAATGAATATTTTATTCATTTAACTTAGAAGTTATATTTTAAAATACGTTATTTTTATGTTATTTATTCATTTATTCATAAATTGTAGGAGGATAACACTAACAACGTTCACCTCAAGTGAACGTTTATGCAATAAAAAACTGACTATATTCTCTAGAAAGATCCTAAAACTTTTTGAAATATTTTCAAATTCTTTTTGGAACGTAATATTGCTCGGAAGAAAATCATACAACGATGTGATCTGATATGAATACAATAAAGGATGCGATTAAAGATCAGTAAAAATCTCATCGAAACAACTTGAATAATCTGCTAACTGGAGTTTCACTGACGGTTAGATACCCCTAGGAAGTGCATCGTTACCCCTCAAACATTTTTTTTTTCACATAATCCATGCTATCTTCTTTTCTCCCTCCCCTTTAGTTCTCCGGATCCCCAGCCATGAGTCACGTAATAGTTTCTCTACATCGGCCCTAATGATTTATGCCTTCGGTCGGGTTTTATGTATTTCTGCGCAATGCGTGAGGCTCCAGCTTTTTTAGGTTCTCACTTCGTTGTTGGAGAGCGGAGAGAGGAGCAGAATATGAAAGAGAACGACAAAGAGAAAGAGCAAAAGGAAGGTCGGTATAGGGGGAAGAGAACAACCATAAAGAGTCACCGGTCTGACTCGCGCGCTGCTGCCGTTAACTACGCGCAGCCTATATAGATCGATATAATTAATAGCTAGGCCATGGATCGGGTAACATATGGCTTGGGACAGGACACCAAAGAGACAAGCGCGGGCGAAAGGTGAGAAGAAACCGATTTCGCGGTCCTCCTTCGCCGCAACGTAGCCTCGACGTTAGTTAGAAGAGAGAAAGAGAGGAGTTCTGCTCGCTGAATTCAAAGGGATTATAAGACCGCGAGAATATCCGACGTCGAGGAAAAAGGACGATTCGCCTCGCGGCATGCTAATTCCTATCTGGTGGTCTCTACACCTACCTACAAAGGGACATATTCGTTCTTTTAAATTCTTTGGCCTATATAATGATTGCCTTGATTGTTCCTTGAGTATCACTGAAGCGGACATGGCGGGAGGAATGTGTTATTTCAATGTAGGCGTAAAATGGCAGTGATTTAATGGTCTAACATCGAAAGCAAATTATAAAGAGCGTTAATGAATATGTGGAATAGCATTAGTGAAATCATTACCGACTATGTCGTTACACCTTGTTTATTGGATGATTGAGTCATCAATTATTCTTTCAACATATATGCCAGGATGCTAGGCAAGTTAAACCGATGCTTTTCTGCAATCTTAGAATGTCCTCTATTAATATGGAACTTTTATCGAGAAATATAAAGTCATTTAGCAAACGTGGCATCGACTACCAAGATAAAGCTGACATGATCCTGATCTACGAGGAAGCTAAGACATAATAATGAAGATAAAGTAATTCTAAGGCTGAAACATGTTCAATACCGGATACATTTATAATTCTAAGCTACTGTCTTTTTACTTGCAGAAGGTTTCTATACACGCGTAACATTTCGTTATTAACATGACCTGTAATACGAATCAATTAAGTACATAATTTTTTATGTTATATCGAAAAGATATATAATTTTTTATTATACATCGATATAAATATACATAGATATGGAATAATAATTACTTAATTTGCTCCAATTTTTTTATCTATAGCTTTTTTAAAAAGATTTATAAGATTTTCAAGTTTTATTATTTTTTTGTATTTCTTTAATCAATAAATCCTATTTATTACATATTTATGAATATAACATACAAATCGTCATTACACGATACCAAATCTAGAGTTCGAGATCTAGAGTTCTATTTTGTATCATACAGCCTGTTGAAACTTATAAAAATGAGTAAAATGACTAGATATTGACTAAAGATAAAAAAATTATCAAAAAGAACTAGAAAAGAACTTTGAGAAAAAATCTAAAAAAACATCTAGTATCTACTCTGACTCCTCTCTCTCTCTCT
>NW_012130073.1:1490187-1496171 GCF_000143395.1 Atta cephalotes
CTCTCTCTCTCTCTCTCTCTCTCTCTCTCTCTCTCTCTCTCTCTGCAAACTTTATTTGGATATATGCCACATTATTGTCTAAATTTAGTTTTTGCAATTATCTGCAAGATTTTTGTGTAAAGATATAGTTGTAAACAATCTAATACAATCATCAGTACAAAATCTAATACAATACCTAAGTGGCAATAATGACAAATATGCTTATTGTTAGATATAGTTTCGAAAAAGCGTTATCAATTAACTCTACTATTAATTAAGCACCTCAGAATCTCTGCCTCGTGATTTAAAGACAAATTATATATAAAGACAAATATATTATGATATCGAAATAATACATATAAAAACGATGATCTAAAAAAATCTAAAAAAATGAATTCTATGATTTTTCTGGATTTAAAAAAAATTCAGTTTTTACCATAGATAAAAGTTTTTTTACTCGATTTTTTATACCAAAGTAAAAAAAACTGTTTTTTCATCTCTAGTATTGATTAATAAAGTTATAAATATTTCAGTAAATTCGCTCATTTTTGTAATTTCGCCAATTTCATGATTACACAATCGAACCCTCAGAGCCGAGTTACGCAACATTTCTTATACAGTGCCCCGTTTCCCCCTGAGAGAATACTCCTGAATACTACTGAATAGAAAAAAAAAAAGCGCGATTTTACGCAGGATAGATGCGCGGTCGGAAGGGATAATCTCAGATTGCTAGACGACTCAATATTCACTGCCGAGACAGCTCGGCGCACGCAACGCGTCCTCCCGTTCGGAACACAAAGAGGAACGCTCAACCCCACGAGGAGAGAGAAGTTACCATTTGCATTTCCGCTGCAAACGGCGCCACGCACGTGCCTATCGTGCGCGTTGTTCGCGCACCCCTCGACGTCGGGCGAAGCACGCGAGCCACCGACGAGGAGGAGCAGAGTTTCCTCACCGCGCGCCGTGTACTTTGCATAATTTCACGAATCGCGCGTATAATCGTTCCGCCGTCGTACCGCCGCGGCGCCGCTGTCGGTGCTACGAAACCGTGCCGGCGACGCGCGACGGTTGTTTCATGCCGCGGGCGATCCCGCGACTCTAACCGATATTAGCATAAGGTTTGACGCGTGTGTGCACACCTCGCGCCTGCTGTCCTCCGAAAGCGACACGTGGCCCCGCCACGAGACGCGACCGGAAGGGTTGAAGCCCAGTGAATTCTTCATGTTATCCCCCTCCCTCCCTCTGTCCTCCTTCCTCTTCTTCTTTGCGCCGTGCCGAAACTTGCATCGAGGAACTTGAGTGAATGTTTAGACATATATAGGTGTATAGGTATACGGAAGTGTCGCGATGTGACACGTGCCGCGACACGATGGTACGTTTACTCGCTCCGCTCCGCTGTGTACTCAGCATTAGCATGGGATTTCAATGCCAGCTCGCAGCGTATAGATTTTCCTGGCCTTTATTCTTTACAGCGCTTTCGGAGTACTGTCGCGTGTATAACTATGGAATATATGAGATTCGGCTCTCTTATTCGTGTGCCATGGTATTTTACAAGATATAATTCATAAATAATAGAAATCACTCCGAAATGAAATCTTGTGTCACACCAATGTAATTTATTTGCCTGCAGATGAGTATTCAAGAACGTTCGAGGCTTTTATTGGAGAAACAAATTATGAAATATATTAAATAAAATGTAAAGTCTCTCGTCTTTTCTCGCGGTTCAGCAACAACTTTATAACAATCTTGAAGGAATTAAACCGAACGCGGCGGAGCTCCGCGAATAACGCGAGACAATGTGGCTCTCAAAAGCGCCGACAACGCTTCCATCATTAGAAAATCAATTTTCCCAGCGAATATCGGTGCCTATTGTTCCCTTTTTTCCACATGTCTCGTCCTATTCATCGCGGCAATCGCGTCGTTTGGGGGATTTTTATCGAAGCAGCCGCGGTAACGTCGAGGTGGACTGTCGATGAACGACCATGACCATGCGCACAATGGTTCATGCGATCCTTCGTATCTTCGCTTTTGATGCCGCGTATATCTACGTAGCTTTTGTGTCGCGTCTAAGACGCTTCGAAAAAGTACCGCGACTAATTAATGTCCGAGCTTTTTGCCAAGGCAACGTGCGTGTCGAATTTGTGATCACGACGTAATCCGGTAATTTCAACCATCTCCTCCATTTTCAGTATCCATTCAATGTTTTATTTATCGTAAATTGCAGTACAGAAAATTTATTTAGTTCAAACTATAAAAATTTAAGAAATCTCTAAATTATATTCAAGTATTATCCGACACTTTCAGAAATACTTACTGAATACACGGATTTTTTTTTATGTCGAATTGTGTTATAAAAATATAGAGTTTTAGTAGTTATAATGCATCCGTTAATAATGTAATAACAGTAGAAATGTATAATTTCTACTGAAATTTATTTAAAGAATTATGAGTCTCTTAATTTTCGTAGCAATCGAAAAATTTATGGATTTACCGATTTGCGCGCACAAGAATGTAAGAATATTTAAAATGAAATTTGTAAAAATAAGTTCCAAATATGTAACACTCAAAATTTCAAGAATATTTTATTATCATGTAAAGTTTTAACGATTTAAATATTGTTTTTTTTTACAATATTTCAGACTTATTCGTTTTAATAATGAAAAGAGTAATTTTTTTATTGCCTCTCACATATCGTGAATACTAAAAAGGATTTTGTGTCAACAAAAATAATTTATGGGACATCGAAATGTGGTAAATGATGAGCACAAGTTCCGAGTCAGCACGTCACCTTAATGTTTCCTTGTCATTTCTAATTCATTAAGCGGATGCGAGTTAGTCTCTTAAAGTTTTGTAGCTACCAACTTGACTTATGATCTCATCATGCGATCGAAGTTACAGGCTTGGTTAGTGGCTATAGTGCCATGTATGTCGATCTGTGATAAGAATCGTAAAAGCCAACATTGTAACAAATTATATGGCGCAGGGACTCACCGTAATTAAATGTAGTGTCGCGTCTATAATACGATTTATTTCAATTGCGAAATTATGAAATGTTTCTATCGAACCTAAAAGTAGTCGCTTTTATAAAACATCTACACGCACCTCAGTCTTTAATCGAGATGCAAAGCTAAAACTTATCTCTCTCAAACTCCCATATAGATAATCAATATCTCGCATTCATATTATTTATTTTAACTTATTTGCATTTAATTAAATGATAAGATTCGTAACAATCGCGACTTACCAAAACGTTTCTGATGAAACCGTCGTGATGGCTCCTTGCGATGGTGGGGATAAGGATATTTAGGATGGAACATAAAAATTGAAATAAGATAAAAACGAAAAAATAATGTCCTGTTTGTAAATTTATTTAAGACTAGAAAAAACGAATATTAACATAATATTACTCATCAATACTAAAATGATGAAAATGAATTATTAAATAATAATAATAATAATAATAATAATATAACGAAGATGGAGATAATAATAATAAACTATATACATAAGAATGGTAGGAAAATAATGTATTGATCGACATACATAACATTGATGAATATCAGTGCTTAATACCGGCGTGAATGAGTGTAGGAAAAGTAAGCGAGAAGCGAAGCCACACCCTCGTCAGCCATGGATCGAGTGTAAAATAAAATAAATTCGAGAGAGAAATAAACGGACGCTGTGTGTACCGCCAGCTGTGGCGAGACATCCGGTTCCAATCAGAGGAAAAAATCGCGTGGGCAGACGAGAGCGTGACCATCACAAAGAAGATTCATAAATAACTAATATAAAAGAAAATAATAATTAATAATATTGGATCATATGCATAACACTTTCACAACGTCCCCTAGTCATAGGTATGATCGATATCATTCCCGATGTCGCATCTACATTACGTCGTCGTTAATGGCAGATAAGGCGCTACAGCGATACTGTTTTGGAGCTAACACGTAGAATTAATCGCTTACGTGTACTTGAATCGAGGCTAGTTGTGAGGAAGGGCCCTATCCGGATTTCGGATTCGACTTATACAGGGAGATAGAGAGACTTGCGCAGTATTTACAATGGAAGCTGAACGCGCAGCAAGAAATCCGTAAAGGGCGTCAAGACGTTGACGTTAAGATGTTGACGGAATGAGTTGTTAGCTTCGCAAATAATGACGACGATAACGAGAACGATAAAAGAACAATATATCAACTCTTAGAAATGTATCAGTTAAAACAGATAATCACTAAAGTTTCGTACTTAATAATTTATATAGATATACTAAAGCTTGAAATATAAAATATAGTATATAATAAAATTCTTATCTCTGAGTTTTTAACTGTACACAGGAAAAAGCAACTATTTAATTCAATTATATTCTTTAAGTTATTTAATTACTAATCATATCAAACGCTTTACTAATCTAAAATTAAGCTTATAAAGATTAAATAATACGTTCTGTCGTAACGGTTTATTATCACGTATTTTTCTATCATATTTCACTTTTTTCTTAATTATTTGCTTCAGTTTCACTTTTTCTCTTTCATTCTCTCATTTACTCATTCGCTCTTTCATACTACTTCCATACTTTCATATGTGCAGGAAGAAAGCCCTTTATCATCCATAATTATCGATACAATGAATCATCGTAATGCATATCATTGATAGGAACTTTAAAGAGTATTTCCTAGTGCTAGATATATTATGTTCAGATAAATATGTATCTGAACATTCTATATATATGTATATATATATATATATATATATATATATATATATATATATTTTTTTTGGTACAAGAGCTACATACACGAAATACGAGAAAAGTATAGGTACCTAACGTGGACGAATCGCAATATTGATGATTGTATTTAGCATAATATGCTGTTACTGTATATGAAGAGAATTTTCCTTTAAAATTCACTCTGAAAATATGGTAGTCGTGGTACAATACAATATTTTAAAGATTTTTACCATGCACTTCAGTAAAATTAATTAAATTTATTTTATACTTGTAGTTTTATTAATAAATGAGAGAAATTATAATTTACATTAAAATTCTTTAAAATACAATGTTGTCCCATGACTATCATATTTTTAGGATAAACTCTAAGAAAAAATTCTCTTCGTATATAGATCTGTTTTTTTTTATTCTTGCACTGAACTGGAGCTCTCTTTCTCGCTTTCATCAAATATCAAACATATATCTAACTGTAAGTTCCAAAGTGTACCAAAATTGTACATTAGTTCAGCCTCGTTAGAAAATAGACTCTATGTTATCAAACCGAATAGATTCTTTTAAAGTCATTCAAGTAATTTCATGTGCCCAATCATACATAGATAATAAATTATATAATTGCAATACAATTGTATCTTACATGTAATTGCAGTCATTTATATGACCTTTGATTCGAATCCGCGGTAGCAAGTTCGAAATTCCTTGGCATAGTGTTAATTTTAATGATTTTAATGATTAGTTATAAAATATATAAAATCCATAAAAATTTTGTCTGACACATTATTGTGATACATTTTTCTATACTATTTTCTATCTGACTGTTTCGCTGATAATTTATATATTAAGTGTACAACTTTGCTTCCGCCGTTTTCCTATAGATGGCTTTAGCGGTAAGTGGTGGCGAAATAAATAGATCATAGACGTCATACAATAAACTTGGGCATCTGTCAACATAACCCCATAGAAACATTAGTCGATTTGTGTCTTCATCATAAAGTTATTCTCGATTGAAAATGTCAGTTTACGAGCCAAATTCTCGTCATTTGCGAGAGGTTTTAATTTTTTGCTTCAATATGAAGAAATCTGCGGCTGAGGCTCATCGAATGCTCTCAAATATGGTGAGGCCGCTATTAGTGAAAGAACGTGTCGTGAGTGGTTTCAACGCTTCAAGAACGGTGATTTTGACGTCCAAGGTCATACTCTGTATTTGGTGGGACCAGCTCGGCGTAGTGTATTATGAACTGTTAAAACCGACTGAAACAATCACAGGCGATCGGTATCT
>NW_012130073.1:1496191-1541820 GCF_000143395.1 Atta cephalotes
AGCATTTCCGGTCTTATGAAGAAGTAAAAAATTGGATCGATTCGTGGATAGCCTTAAGAAATGATCAGTTTTTTCGACGCGGAATTCGTACGCTACCCGAAAGAAAGTAGTGGCCAGTAGTAGATGGACAATACTTTGAATCATAAATGTATAACCAGTTTTTTACAATAAAGCCTCGAATTTCGGAAAAAATGGCGGAAGCAAAGTTGTAAAAATCAATAATAAACGATTTATTAATTCCGTATAATCACAATAAGTAAGAAATATTCGTAATTGGCTTCCATAATTCCGTGTCAATTTATATCACATTTGTAATCCTTTTTTATTATCCGATCGGATAGCCAGATATTATTAATATCCAGAAATATATCCGATTGAGATTTTATATTGAAAGTTTGCGTCATTAATGAAAATTTTATTCGTTTTAGCTGAACTTCTTGCAAAGTTCATTCTTCCTTTCATGGGAAGATAAAGAAAATTATCGTTATTTTTTCTTTGCTTTTTTTTTAATTGCGCATCGAATTTTTCCATATGGAGAGAAATCAAATATAAATGTCAGCTTTGACCTTTGGGATCTGTCATAATGATTTGATTCTTGAAATATGTTGTTCAACAAAATCTAAGAGACACGTATTTTTTTTGCATCAACCTAATCTCAGTTTTCAAGGATGAAACAATTCCTCAAAATAAATGAGAGTATTTTTCAAATACAAGGTTGCTATAGATTTAGAATTCCTAGAAAAATATAAAAAGTCTGGAATTAAACATTTTTTTTCACAATTTTCTTAAATGTTCTTATTTTAAAAAGTATTCATAATTTTTTAAATATATCTAATTTTAAATATATCTACATTTATAATAATAAACATTAAAAAACATTAAAAAATTATACACTTTATATACATTTTTTACATATTACTACAAAGGAAAACGCTTTTAAGATATTCTTGCGTTCATTTCTTGTTCGTAACGCCGTTTTTCCATAATAATTGGAAATTATTGGCTATTGTCCTTTCTTGCTACGCAGCAAACACAAATGTTTTCGCGTACTGTGTGCAAGAGCCTCTCTATCTTCTATTTTTCCACTTTTTGCTAACGCGTTTAGATTAGCGATTTATTTATATTTATTAGTTTCAGTAACGTTAAATCGCTTTAACAATAAAATTAACTACTAATCGATTTTAAAAATTCAAATATTAACACGATATTCGATCGCAATATTAGACACTAAGATCCTCGCCTTAACCAAATGTAACTTTCTTCTTATTGTATCAAAAATTTTTTAGTTCATTTTTATTTAATATTATTAAAATTTAAGATTACATATTTGATATTAATCATGGAAAATATTAGATTTTTTAAAAATCCAAACACAATTAAAGCGTATATATAAAATCATAAATTTTATCTAAAACATTTTTCTGTACATTTCAGGGATGTATTGTGTATTCCACAATACATGACTACTGATAGATTGAAATTCTTATTCTCTGTTCTCTGTTCCCTGTTCCTTTTATTATTCTCCTCATCTGCCTGTTTAATCAATTAAAACTGATAATTAATAGGAATCAAATAATAGCTTTGAGAGGTTATTTCATCCTTTATGTTAGAGACGCACCGGATATTCGGGAAATATCTGGTATCCGGTATTATCCGGTACTTTTTCACTATCCGATCGGATAATCGTATATTATTATTATTTGGTAATATATCCGGCTAAAATTTTATATTGAAAATTTGCGTGATTGATGCAAAATTTTATTCTTCTGTGCTGCACTTCTTGCACAGTTGATTTTTCTTTATTTTCTTTTTATGTTAGGAAGATAAAGAGAAAATTATTATCGCTATTTTTCCCTTGCTTTTTTTTGCAAGTCTTGCTGTAGATATCCGATCGGATATCCGAAGAAATAACTGGTATCCGGTCGGATAGTTACCTACTGAATATCCGACTAGATATCGGTATCCGAAAAGAAGTGATACCGGATATCCGATATCCGGTATCCGATAATTTTACGATCCAATGCATCTCTATTTTATATCTGAGAGATTGGACTGAGATATAAAAAATACGTCTTTAGATTTTTACGTTTAATAACATATTTCAATGAAAATCGAATCGATCCCGGACAACTGTGACAGTTTCCCTTGTGAGTAAAGCAAACTTTCAAACAATCTATCATACAAATATATGTATGTATGTATGTATGTATTAAATACAAGTTATAAAATATATAATGTATGTGTGTATATAATATATATATAATATATATACACACATATAATATGTAATATATATGTACATATACTATGTAAATATATGATATTTATAAATATATAATATATGTACACATATTTATAGATAAATATATATATAGATTTATATGATAGTTCGTTATAAATTTGTACGAATTTCAATTCGATATCATATGTTCGGTATGATTCATTTAATCGTTTAAGTCAGCCAGACACTCACCGGCCGTAGTGCTAGATGCGCTGGCCGCAGCGGCGGCGGGATGCTGTTGCTGCTGCTGCTGCTGCTGTTGTGACTGGAACATTGCCGTGGGATGAAGGAACACGGATCCATACATCATGTTTTCGTCCGACTGCTGTTGTTGCTGCTGAGTGACTTGTTGACTGGCCGTAGTGACCACCGGCGAAGTGCCGATACCGGGCACGCCGGCGGCATTGTTGCCACCGGGCACGATCGGCGCTCCGGGAGTCGGTGGTACCAAACTGCCCTCTTCGACGGCCACGCGCACCGATTCGATGTGTCGCCGCGAAAAGACGTGCTCCTGCAGCGGTGTCTTGGCCGAGTAGCGTACAGAACACAATCTGCACTCGTCTGGTCCGGTTGGGCCACGATGTGGTTGAACGGCTGAACCTTCGGCTGGCAAACCAGCCGCTAATCTGGCCTTCTTCTCCTTAGCACGGGCGTTCTGGAACCACACCTGCAACTCGTCTCATTAGTATCCGTGAGCTCGGATCGTGAATTAGATGCACACGCGTTCAAGGAATGGTCTTCTTGTGGATATTAATGGTTATTATGAGCTCGAGGTCGGCTCACATGAGGACTATCGATGCTCACCTGGACCACCCGTTTCGGAAGACCAATCTCACGGCCAAGCATCTCGCATTCGGCCATCGTCGGCGTCTTGTAGTCCGAAAAGAGTGACTTCATCACCTTCACTTGTGTAGCCGACATCTGTGTACGGTATCGCTTGCCGCCGGATTGGCCGGTATTGCCGCTCGACTGTCCACTGGTCACTGGTGTCCCAGGAGTATTCCCAGTACTTCCGCTAGCGGGTCCTTGCCTCGAGCTCTGCGTGCTCGAGGCCGGACTAACCGGTCCACTTTCATCATCTAAAAACTCCGTTGTCTCGCTCATGCTGTCATCATCGCAAATGCTACGTTCGGATAAGTCAGTTAGAGGTCCGCAATCGCTACCGCCGCGGAAGTGGACACCGTGTTGCTCTTCAAGAAGGCTGCTGAAGTTGCTCAAGCACAATTTTACTGGCCGGCTGAGATCGACTGGTTTGCTTAGATCCAATGGTGATTCGCAGCTATTTCCACTGGCTTGATGATTTGCCGTTTCTTGTTTTCCATTACTAGCGTGCGCTTGTATTTCGCTGAAATATCGCCTCATGTCATCATAGTATTTCAAGGATTTTAAAGATGACTCCATGATGTCGCTGTTAGGTGGAAACAACGGTGGCATCATTTGAGGAGTGCTAGAATTCGAAGGAACAGATTCCATCGAAAGTTCTTCATCCGGGATGTTATCGATGTTCACTTCGCCGCGAGCCACCTGATCGGCATGTTTGCTGCTGAGATGAGATTCTAAAGCGGATTTGACTTTGAATAACGCTGGACAGAATGGACAGCGCTTATTGATAACCTGGCTGTGAGCACGAAATTGGCCTTTGCGCTCGCGAGCGCGCGTATTCTGAAACCACACCTGTACCACACGCTTCTTCAAACCAACCTCCCTAGCGATTGTCTCCAGCATCTTTCTCGATGGATTAGACTCGATTTGATATTTCTGATAAAGATAGTCTAACTGTTCTGGAAGTATTGTGGTTCGTAAACGTTTGTCCTTGGGTTGCTCGTTGTGTTCCGAGTTCGAACGGTTGTCGCTGCCAGTTCCCTCCTCGAGATCCTCGAATTTCCTCTTTTGTATCATGCTGATGAGCGAATGCGGGGTGTCCGTTGTAACTCCAGCCTGGCTAGCGTTAAGCGCTTGCTGCTGTAAGATTCCGAATGGTGAGTCAGGTGGATACGCAGAGGGAAATAAGGTCGGGTTCATGATATGTATTAACTGATGTTCGCGCCAAAGTTCAAATCGGCCGAACATCAGGTTGCATTTTTCGCATTGAAAACTACCTTCCTTCGACTCTGTCTGTGACTGTTGCTGCTGTTGTTGCTGCTGTTGCTGTTGCGACTGATGTGTCTGAGGCAGAGTTTGCTGCTGATGTTGATGAGGTGACGTAGCAGTGCTCAATGGTTGTTGTAACTGTTCGGAAAGCGCGGGTGCGGTTGACGGATTGTTAGTTACTGTATTAGTTGTAGTCGTTGTGGAGCTACTGTTACTGTCTTCGGAGCTCAGAACTGCGGCGACCTGAGCTGCCGCAGCCTGCGCTTGCGCACTCCTCTTGGCGTCTTCTTCTTTGAAACAATGCGTTTTTTGATGGCGTATGAGTTCGTAATATCTTTGAAACACTAATAGGCATTTTTTACACTGGTAGTTTAAACCTGGCGTTCTCTGAAATCGACCAGATCCGTCATCATTTTCGCGTCCGCCTGGTGTCACGGGTTCGGCGGCCGGTTGATTTTCATATACTTTACGTGCTTTCTGCCTAGCGTTTTGAAACCACACTACAATCACGCGTGGACTCAAACCGAGGAGTTTGCTAAGATATTCCAAATCATCATCTTTTGGATACGCATTGTTTTCAAAGAATTCCTGAAGAACTTTTATTTGATAATCGGTAAATCTCGTACGATTAGCACGCTTACCGGAACTGCCACCAGAAGTGCTGCTGCCGTTACTATTGCCACCGAAATAATCAGTTGGACCACGACCCGGGCTTAGAGATCTCTGAGGTGTGAGCGCCATTGCAGCAATTGCACTCGGTACTACGCTGCCGGCTCCTGGAGTAGGACTGGCAAAGTTCTGGGAGGTCAATTTCGGTGGTAACATCGGAGTACTCGGGGTATTCGTGGTTGATGAAGTATGGGAGGAAATATCGTGATGGATAGCCGAGAATACGGAACTCATACTGAGCGCGGGTGAATGCGGTCGCGATTGTTGTCCACCTGAACTGCCGGGCGAATGATGCTGCTCTTCTTGATGTTGTACAACTTGTTGTTGCTGTTGACACTGTGACTGTTCGAGTGCCTCCTGTTTAATTTCGGTAGATTGAGATGCGTTGGTGTTTTGCATAGACGGTGGAGGCGTGGCTTGCTTATTTGGGCTTTTATCGTCAGAGGAACTGCTACCGGATACGCTCGAATTTAATGGGGTTACCTTCGCTTCACCAGTTTTCTCGTACTCTTCGAGATTTAGAGTGGTACTTGGTGGGTTATTAAAATTATAAGGACTATCTTTGTTACGTTGTCGTTCTTTAAATAACGTATTTCGAAACCAATGTTTTATAACTTTAGGCGGCAGACCACTCTGAGCGGCCATGTCTAAGATTTGCTCTTCGCCAGGAGAATTATTAATATCGAAATGAGCCCGTAATATTTTTAGTTGTTCGTCAGTGATACGTGTACGCGCTCGTTTCTGCGATGCAGCTGCATTTGCCTGAAAGGTCAAAAGGATCACTTTTCTCCTGATATCTAATTCTAACGTTCGACATTTATCTATAAAAAAAATATTGTATATCTATAAAAAAAAGTGTAATTAATAATGAAAAAGCAGTAAGTTTTTGTCGAAAAATCACTTCGCTTCAGTGAAGCTATTAAAGCTATTAAAATCTAAATAAGAAATTATTAATGACCTTTCTTTGGTTCCTTACTGAATCGAAATGTATAAAAAATCAATCAAAGAATTTTACAATAGTTGCAAAGCTCTCTATTGAACACAGTCAATGATTTTTATAATTTAATTATTTCTTGTCAAAATTTAAGGAGGAGTCCTCTTGCAAGTGTTCTCTTGCGTATGTTCATGAATATTGAAATTAATAATTGAAAGAAAAAAAAATTACATACATATATACTGAATATGCTGAAAAAGGAAATCAATTTGCATTATAATGAAAAGCGTTGAATAAAAATTTCCTTTTAAGGAAATTTCCTTTTGATTGTGTCATTTTTCGCATGTGAAATTTAATCAAATTCCCGATATAATTAGGTCTATATAATCGAAGTTCAGACCATAGATATATCATAATTTATTTGTACATATTTTCATATGTATTTGATACATAACTACATTTTTATCAACGGAGCTAAATGAATATAATATTTTGTGAAATATTATTTAATCTTAGAAATTTAGAATTAATCCAAGGAGGATCGATATGGATTTGAATATCTGGACATATACAAGATATAATGAGGTGTTCATTTGATAATCAAGACATCCTAAATAGTCTTTGGATTATAACAGATAATCCTCAGATGTAAATATTCTTCATTAAATTAATTGTTTTCATTGATTTTTTGTTCAATATTTTAACATGTTTGCTGATATTTTTTTATCAGAAGTTCTTTTTTATTAACGGATAAATCAATAGTTAAGTAAAGCAATAAATATTAAGTTCAAATTGCGAGCATATATATATCACTACATACCGCTGCTGCAGCTTGTTGCTGTTGCAAGGCAAGATGTTGCTTAGCAAGGAGATCTTGATTAATTGATGGATATGCAGTAGCAGCACCATCATACGGTGGTGGCGGTAGCATCATTGGCACTAGAGGTGGTTGCAGATTCATAGCGGCTAAAGCGGGTACGTTTAATCCTAATGGTAATCCCATCATTCCCATCATCAATCCTGGATATTGTTGTAGCTGTTGCTGCAATTGTGATGCAGCCATTGCATTTAGAGCAGCTTGCATTTCAGTCATTTGTTGTGCAAATGCAAGTTGAGTGTGTTGTTGCTGTTGCTGCTGCTGCTGCTGCTGTTGCAATTGTTGTTGCTGCTGTTGTTGCTGCTGTTGAGGAATATGATGCTGTGGATTAGATAGGACAGTCGGTGTCGTAGAATCTGTACTCGAAACTGGCGTGTTGCTCAACGCCGGTGTAGTCGCTGGAGTAGTAGATGTAGCTTCTGGCGTTCGACTGATACATTCTTTGCTTTCAGCGTTATCGTCTTTCTCTTTTTCGCGAAATTCTTTGTCAGCACTGAGATCTTGAGGTTGTGTAGTAACGGCTGTGGTGCTTGTCGGCGTCGTAGTGGAGGACGTGGTGGTGGACGTCGCAACGACAGTTTTCTTCTCGTACTCGCATTTAAACTGTTGCGCATATTTCTCGAGAAATTCACGCGGTACGAGATCGCGATGGACCTCCTCACAATGAGCTTTCAGGACCCAAACGCTGCTGAATTCTTTGTTACAATGTTGGCAAGTACTACGCGTAAGTTCTGGTATCACATCGTCCACATCCATATGAGCCTCTTCGACTTCTTCCTCTTTTACCTGCATGGCTTGAGCAGCGAGTGCTTGCTTCTGTTGTTCCTGTTTCTGTTGCTCTTGTTGCGCTTGAAGAGCAGCAGCCGCTTCCTCCTCCTTGCGCTGTCGTCTCTGGTGATTCTCATTGAACTGCATGACAAGATCAAAGCCAAAACTCTCCAACAAATGTTTGTACATTTGTGAGGTCTTATGTCGTGGTTGGGAAAGGATATCTTGCGTGGTTTGCGATGAATGTTGTGTAGTTGATTGCATATGTTGTTGCGGTCCTGGTGTCGTAGATGTAGGAGGTGGTGTCTTAGTTGGGGCGGACGAAGCTAATTGCTGCGATGCAGCAAATTGCTGAAATAATGCCAATGCCGGATTGTTCAAAATTATATTACACAATTGTTGATGAGCCGCTAGTTGATCTTGATTGACGAACACACTGTTGCATCGCGCACAAGAGAGCATTCCTCCAGTATTGCTTGTATTTGTGTTGACGGGCGGACTGTTCGGACTTAGCGGTGGTTGTTCAATCAATGGTCGAGCTAGATCTAATTGACCACTGGCGGCAAGATCTTGTAGTTTACTGGCACGCGTTTGATGAAGAACACTTCTCATATGGATATCCAAAGTGCTGCCTTGAGTATAAGCGACCTTACAGATGTTGCATTTGTATGGTTTCTTGTCTTGATCTTGTTGGGAGTCGGGCGATTCAGTCGGGCTAGCGGGAGGTACCACTGAGATCAATGTATTGTTGTTACCTTGCTCCTGCATCGCCCGCTTTAACTTGTGCAAATGACTCACGCTGTTGTAATGCACCAGAAGTATGTTCTTTTGCGTGAAGCTTTCCTTACAAACGTCGCATTTATATGGTCTGTTAGGGTCCAAATATTTTTCCATGGGATAAGACATTTTCTCACCTTTGCGATGCAATAAGGTTTTATTGTGGCCAGTTAGATAGCTCTGTCGTGTGAAGGCCACTTTGCATCGATGACATTTAAATTTTCGATTTGGATCTTGATAGGAATCCTCCGCGATTGTTTGGCTATTTAAATAATCCTCCAGTAATCGCTGTTCCTTCTGCAACGGAGAACTCAATGAATCACTGGCATCACTTTCTTCTTCATCACCTCTACCAGCATCATCTTCCACATGTAGCTCGCTTGCCAGGCCCTGTCTCTTCAACGTTTCTTCCGTGAATGCCTGAAGAAGAGGATGCTGGAGTAAACTCTGCTTGTATTGATTCATTTCCTCTTCGTGGAGATCGTGGGCAGATTCCAAATGTCTCTGAAGCGCTTGAACTGAGCGAAAAGATCGTCCGCACAGGGCGCATTTAGTTGCATCTCTAATAGCATGATATTGAGAGTGTTGCTGAAGTTTCTCCAAGGTTTTGAACGCAAGACTGCACTGTACGCATCGATACTTGTAAACGTGTTTCTCGCTAACTGCCAAAGTAGGCGTAGTAGTTGGATGAGCTTCCCGGTGATGTTGCTGAAGTTCCTCGATCGAACGCCAAACTCGGCCACACACATTACACCTAGCTGTCTCCTCGATTTCGTCACTGCCACCCCGTTCACTCATTTCTTCTTCCTGTTGGGTTTTCGTCGTTGTCGTGGGCGATGTTGGCGTCGTTGTAGTCGTAACAGCCGGCGTCGAGGAATTCCGATTATTATTTAACCAATGGCTTTGATCCACCAATACTAATAGCCTCTGTAGACCGTCGGTATTAACGGAGTGAATTTGCATCACGTGCTTTTCCAGGGCGGGACGTTCCTTGAAATTATCTTGGCACAACGGGCATAACAATTCCGCCGTCGGCTCTTCTTTTACCGTTTCAGTTTTCTCTTCCGAATCTTGAACGTGAGCTACTTGCAAATGCTGTCGTAATTCTTCTCGCGACGTTGGCTGATACGTACAGTATAGGCACGTAATTTCTTCTTGGTCATTCTCGGGCTCGGCTTCCACTTCTGGATCATTGTCCGGTTCTTGTTTCACTTCACTGCCGCAATCACTACCTTCTTCTCGTCGTTCTGGAAGTAGATGGAAAAAAAAAGTTTGTTTCAGAATTTTTATATGACAACGTACTTGTCGAACGGTTTTACATATATAAAACAATAAAAATTATCGCAATGCTGATTTAAATGAAATAAAATATTATTAAAATATTATTAAAAACCAATAGAAAGATCAATATCACTACAATTATGATTTAGTAATAATAGTGGTGAAATTAACGGGACTAGAGTAGTTTTCAACACGTAATTTAGATATAAAAAGTTTCTCTCTGTTACTCCCCGCTTGTTTTTCGAAGCAATTTTAAGCAGTCAGTCTTATCATCTATTAGGCTTATAAGATTGCTCATCCTGTTTTCTTCTAGATTCTCGGACTCAACGAACATGTGGTCCCAAAATTTATATCTTTTACAAGCAAGGATAAAACAGCAAATAGAATATGCAGACTAGGAATGTGCGATCTCAGTAAAACTCGCTAAAAGATCGATTTTTTTAATTGATTCGACAAGGATTGATTTCGAGGCAGACCATTTCATTTAATAAGAGGTGGATTTTTAATTTCTTCAATAAGAGTTACGTTCATTTTCAGAAGACACAACGGTTGAGATATATTATCGCTGCGTTCCGAAACATACTATAGTAACTAGTAATAATAAAATAAAAAGATTCTTTCATTGAATCGATTTTCAACAGATTCTCTCATTGAAATCGATTTTCAACAGATTCAACAGAAGTCATTTAGTATTTATTTTTTAATGAATCAAATTCTATCCACCTGATCCAGGATCGATTTAACGATCGATTCACTGATGGAGATCGTGCATCCCTAATGCAAACTATCCTCGCTTTCCTCTTCGCACAGTCAGTATTTCTTCTGTTATTTGTTTTTTTTAATAGCAATATATACTGCTTTACAATTGCAAAAAATTGATACTAAAAAATATATATAAAATACTAGCAATTTTCTAGATGAAAATTTGAATTAAGTTATAATTTGTCTATTTTTTATTAACATTGACATTTATTGATTATTTAATTTTATCAAAATGTTTCCATATGAAATTAAAACAACACGAGTATTTACAAAAAGAGAAGAGAATTTATTAGTAATATTTACGAACATCAACCGTGTTTTAAAATTACTAAACCTGTTTACTGCAGTCGACATTTATTCATTGCGGCATATATATCAAGTCGCGTAGCTCGACGGCAATAATAAGTGACTAATTATAAAATTTTCATAAACGTGACATATAATTAGTAACTTGTCTGTATGGAAAATGACGAGAAAAGTTTTAGGGCTAGTTCATTTATAGCAATTTTAGGTAAGCACCGTAGAAAATTCCGCAATTATGATTCATCGGGTAACTATATCGCAGCTTATTTACGTTCCGCCGAGATTTGCCACAATAAATCGACTTCATCGGCGCGATATTAAACTTCGGTTTTATACATTCAGAGCCGGACAACCGCACGAGACAACCATCCATTTCGCAGCGAGTCATTCCCCGAGACATTAATTTAAAACTCTATGCGGAAGAAAATAAATTATAGATACTACCGGTGAACTATGACAGTGTCTATGACAGTGTCATACGACAAAAAGTTCAATATCATGTATAACCAGGATGGCATGCGCCTGTTAGCATTCTTTAACGACGCTATTTTATATAGATTTAAAAAAAATATTCAAACAAAAGATTATTATCCGTCATATTCAAGACAATTATGGCGCGCATTTTTCGAACATGTAAGTCAGTATCACGTAGTTTATTAACAAGAAATGAATTTAATTAATAGTTCATATTACTAATTTAAAGAAATTCTGATTTTCAACAAAATGTAAAAATAAATACGCAATATTTACTGTAATTAATTGTAAATACAATCTTTTTTTATTAAAAACAGCTATATATGGGATAGATTGACCAACATGTACATTAAATATATCATATTATGTCATCTGTGTCTCTTGCGAAGAAGTATCTTAGATTAGACCGTTCAAGATTCACGCGTTCCACCCGCACTTGCGGATCGATTTGCGGCGGAATTATCCAGCACAATTATAAATACGTCGATCCTTTCAATGCGCGGATGGAAAGATTTACGCAAGCAATCGCGCACGTAACGCGCGGTGTCGTCGCAAAGAGAAAGTTTTCCGTCGACGCGGCGGCTCGAGAACGAAGACGTACGTCGGTGTGTCTGTACGCGTCGCAGATGCTCTCGCGCCAGTCTTGTAACAATAATATGCCAAATTATAGATTGGCGACATCGAACTACCGATAACGGTTTCTACAAAAAAAAAAGGAGAGGAGAAACCGAGAAGAGAAAAAGCAGAAAAGAAACAAACGAAAAAAAAAAAAAGAAAGGAGGACAACTATGTACGCATCGCGCGGTATTGTCTGAAAGCACACTTGCAACGTGCAGCGTCAGTTGCGACGTCGCAACGCGCACGGAGCAAAACGCGTGCTGCTGGTTTCACCTCGCGCTCCTGCATTCTCTCTGCACTCGTATATTTATGTAAGTACAGCCCGTCAATATATAATAATACGCGGTATTGTGTGCGCCACACCGCGATGGTGGCGACGGCACACGCCACGGCCATATGCCACGTAAAATTACCGTCATCGTCGACTAATTATGAGATAATAAAATAATGAGACCAGTGAATTCATTATAAGGGCACAATCGCGAGCTTTCTTTGCTAGATACACTTTATGTAGGGTGCAGACCGATATAAAAGAATTCGTTGTAAAAGGAATTACATTCATCGTCACGAAATCTGATTATCGTAGTTTTAACATTTTTTTCGGATATTACTCACGTAGATCTTCTGTAAAAAATTTCCACTGTCACCTTTATTTCATTTATTATTTATAAAATACGTTATAACAGAAAGAGAATAGTAAGTTTGTAACGAATAACAAGCTTGAAGAAAGATACCACGGGTCGATTGATCGAGAAATACCACAATGTTCTTTCAGTATAGCGACAGCTGTCTCACGTAAAAAAAAGCGATTAAAGGAGTTCGCTTTTTGTGAATGACGAGGAAGTGAAAAACGCGACATATTCGTGATTACAGACCGAAGTCTTTTTCTTTTTCAGAGAAACCAAGTTGTTTGAACGTTGACACACTTTGCACCGTTATGTAACTTTCTTAATGTACAAGTTTTAGTACGTTGCTGTTACTTATTGATTGCTCTTTATAATTATGATATTAATGAATGTCATGTAAAACACATTCCATTTGTAAAACGTTTCGCAAAATATTATCTTTAATGAACAGAATATCCTTACCGTATAAAAGAGTCACTATTAACGGACGCTAATTATACAAATAAATACTTACTTAATATTTCATGGTAGCAATAGATAAGATTTCTTATAGCGAATTTGGTTACTTTTGCACTACTAGATTCGTGCACATTAAAATGCTGTGAAATTGGCAAAGTTCAATATAAAAACATAAATATTTTATACGATTAAATACACAATGATAATACTGTCACGCGTTATTTCATTGTCAAAGTTGATTATATTTTGCCATTGTATTTAAATACTTTATATGAAGCAACTTTTTTAATATGTATTAATCCAGTATGAGTGATCGAATTCACTATTATACTCATGATGTATTTATTTGTTGTAACATACCATTGTTGGTACTCGTAGCGTTAGGTGTCGTTGGCGTGGTCGGACTGGGCTGTTGCGTGGTCGGTACTTCGGGATCACTCGTCACCTGGAACATGACGCTGATATCCGTGTGCGGAGATTCGTTTCCCGCAAGAGTGCTTCTTCTGGCGGTGTGAATATGGTGTATCTGTTCCATGTGAAGATGCCGCAAAGATCTCACGTGTTGTAGAAGCGGCAATCGATGCCGAGCACTGAACCCGCATATCACGCAATGATACAATTTTCCAGAGGATTGGATGTTACTGCTCGCTTCGAGCAGGTGACGCAACAGAAGAGACGCGGCTTCGTGCCTTGGTAAAGCGGCGTGCAGAGCCAATTTATGAGCACTATTGGTGTAGTAATCGCACGCGTGGCATCGCAACTGTGCGGTACTCGTGGGCGATCCCAAGTATTTGAGCTTCCATTCGTTACGTGGTCCACCTTCCTTTATGTGGTTCATGTGTTGCAGTCGTTGCAGATGTTTGTCAGTCTTGCAATGTAACTGGAAATTTGCCTTTAGGTTGGTTTTATAGGAACAGAGTGTACACACGAAATTTGCGTTCATAACGGCGAGTATATCGCCTTCGCGGGTTCTAGTTCTGTCGACGGCTAGATGATGACTCAGAGCCTCGAGCGAGTCTGTCGCGAAATTATTACAGATGCAACACTGATATAGATGATTAGGATCCTGATCGGCGGGTTCTGGTGGCGGTTCCATACTGTCCGGCGAAAGTCCGACATCACCGCCAAGATTGCTCATGGCAGCCGCGTTTGCTATGGAGCCTATGAGTTCTGGCGGAAACTGCGGCATTTGACCGCCGGTCATCATTGTCATCAAGACGGCCTGATTGTAAGCTAAGTCGGCCAACGCCGCTTCCGTAGGTTGTGGTTTGTCCAAACCGCCTAAGTGGAGCAAATGCTCGAGTTGTTGTTGTTGTTGCTGCTGATGATGATGTTGCGCCTGTTGATGGTGAGTCAACGCGTTCAATGTTTGTATGTGCTTGATGTTTTGGTGTAATACCATCGAGTTGTGCGTATGCTTTTCACTCGTCATGTGTATCCTCAGATTGCGCGCCACGTTTGTTTCGTAGTTGCATATGTCACAGCGAAACGAGAGCTTCGGTTTACTTTGATTGCCACCCTGAGCAGCTCGGTGTGGGCTATGATTCTGCTGATGATGGGGACTTCGAGTCGGCATTGGTGCATCCTGAGACGAGGAAGGATTGCTGGTACCAGAACCACCTCCGCCTCCCTGTTGCAACTCCTGCATATTGTTCAAATGTTTGTCACTCTGCATATGTATACTAAGATTGCCTTTCGTCGTAGTGGAGTAATTGCACACTTCGCACCTGTACGGTTTGTAGCCACAGGTGTAGGTTTCGCCACGCGCTAACCTAGGATGAGGTTGACCTGCATTGCAATAAAAACAGGATGTCTCGCTTTCTGGATGTTTTTCCTTCATGTGAATCTCAAGAGTCTCTTGATACTTGTAGTGCCAGTTGCACTTGGGACACTTCAGGGTTTTGCAGGAATTTCGACTGTGTATTCCAGCCAGGGGTCCGCCGGGACCGGCGAGTCGACTACTCGTCAATATAAGTTCGCACTTTGGACATTCTACTCCACTTGGTCTACCTTGCATGTGTTCCGGACAGACACCTATCGTGGTGCCGGTGAGGAAATTCGGCGGAGCCTGAGTAAGAGCAGCGTACGAAGACGGAGATCCTTTGGTAGATGAAGTTGGCGGCGGTGGTGAGCTGTAATGCATGGCATCAGGAGCTTTGGCCCAGGACGCAGCACTTACTTGCGGACCGCTCCACGGATGTTGTTGTTGATGATTGTACGTGAGAGGATGACTCGAATGTGACGTGGGCGTAGTGGGAGTGCTCGGCGAGGGTCGTTGCTGTTGTTGCGTCTGTTGCGATTGCTGCTGTTGTTGCTGCTGTTGGGGACTGCTAGGAACGCCGGGTGTGCTCGTTGGGGTGCTCGTTGTGGTCGGCGTTGTCTCGTGTTCGTTGGACTCGCTACGTTGCTGTTGTTGAGCTTTAATCTGCGCGGGCGACGCCTGAGCGCAGGTCGAACTCGTGACGGGTTCTAGGAAACTGACGAGCGGTTGCTTTCCTCTACCCACGGCCTGTATAATGGCCGACGCCGTTGAGTGAGAGAGTATCTGTCGTTCGTCTTCCATTAAAGTAAGTTGATGCTCACCCTGAGCGTGCGCGACGAAACTTTTCGCATACCCAAAACTGAGCTTGCATATGAAACACATTAGGATAGGTTTGACAGGTACCGACGCGGCAGGCGGCGGCGGTGCTGTGGGAGCTGGAGGGGGCTGTTTACTACCCTCCGCGCTCCTGTAACTGATCACCCGATAACTGTGCATTACGGGAAGATCGGGATTGTGCTGTTGAGACGCCGAACGCTGTTGCTGCTGTTGTTGCTGCTGCTGGTAGGCCTGATGCGCGTATAATCGCGATACGTAGTACGCGCTCGCGATTTGCGGGAAAACTAAGGAGTGAGGAACCGATACACCGCGCCCATCTACAATACAACCGTCGGGCAAAGAGTCGTCTTCACTGAGTTCACTCTCGCCTTCGATGATATAGGCTGACCCGTCTGGGTTGTAAACGATTTTACCATCAAATTTTTCCACGTCGCCGCCCGTCGGGCTCGGGCTCGGGCTGGGACCCTGTTGTTGCTGTTGCTGCTGACTTTGCGACTGCATCGTCATAGTCGTGGTGGTGGTGGTAGTAGTGGTGTCAGCGATAGGTGTGGGTGTTGGTATTGCGTCGCGGGTGCAGGGTTCTGTGCCCGAAGGTGGACTAGCCGTGCGGGGATGATGGGGCTGATGTAGTGCAGCCCCAGCCGCAGGGGGGGACCCACCCACTCGGCCCCCCTCCTCCTCCGGGCTCATCTCCTGCTTCTGCTGCGCGTACGTGGAATTTTGGAAGGGTCCGCCGTGTTGCTGCTGTCGCTGTTGCTGTTGCTGATGATGGGCCGCCACCAGCTGAAAGAACTGATGCTCGATCGCGCTCGGCGTGTGTTGTTGTAGATGCGAGGGAGGAATGTTGTGGTGCTGAAGGTGGTACGGGGGATGAGGCTCACTGGAGGGCATCACCCCAGACGTGAGGCGGGCGCCAGCCTCACATCACCTACGGCGTCTACGCCTACGTTCTCCGGACTTCCTCCGCGGACTCTTCTTCTTCCCTGCGGATTCGCCCGCTTCCTCGCCGACTGCCTCCCCGTCTTATCTTCTTCACCACGAAGAGACGGTTCACTAGCTACCCCGACGCAAGCCCAGGTCGTACCTGTAACAATTCAAATAAAGATCGATCATTCAAACTGACGTACAACACTGACAATAATTTTACGCGCGACAGTTTTATGGTATAACCATATATGTATAAGCAGACAATTTTGAAATGATTAGAAATTATGTACAGCTCGACTTTAGAAATCCTGAATTCTATCCGTAAGATGAGATTAGTTAGCTCGCTCATGAGAGAATGAATTCGCACACGGGACATTTAGAAGTCGTTCAGTCGTCTAATCCGTTAAACAGAGTCAACATTTCCGAGGACGGCCGAAAGATAGCGAAATACGCAGAAATGCAGCAAGCTGCGTGTGCAGAGGATCGCTTGGAGAAGACGGCGGTTAGGTACACAAAACCGCGCCGGAGAACCGTCGCGGTAACACAACGAGTCGTTGTATTCGGATTACCTGAGTGAATCCAGCTGTGTTTGCGTTCGATCGGCTGAGCTTATCTATCGATGAAATATCAATGTTCCTATCCGAGCAATATAAGAGTGAAAGACGAAAAGGCGAATAGCAAGCTCGATGGCGACTTGTCGCTATGAATGCTTGCCTTGCTATGAATGCTTGCGCTCAGATTAAAGATTTTTCGTCTCTTTTAAGCATGTTTTTCTCTTTTTTCAAGTGAAGTTTCGTCACGTAGTATGAAATAGAACATTGTTGGCGTTTGTTTGCTCACTGAATTAATCTTCTTTATCTCTCCAATATTTTTAACTTTTTCTTATTTAATTCTATTGGATGTAAATTTCTATACTTTTCGCGTAAATTTAATTGTTTCTTTTTTATTTTGCAAATTAAAAATGTTTACATTTAAAATTCATTAAAAATAATACTTAAGATCCAAAATTCCTAAAAATTAATGTCTTCACTCAAAGATGCGCAAACAGAATTAAAGATTCCCGGGTGATTCAATGCATGAGCATTAACGCGGTTTTCACGCGCCGTTGAGATAATCCGATTTCAAATTACGCAAATGGACAAATTACAAACGCTGTGAAAGCGGATGGCAACGTACGTGCGTTGTGATTCCGGATTAGGGAGAATTAACGAGAATCGTGCGAGAAGGACTAGACGTGTCATCCAAAACGAGATATGCCGGCCGCTTTGATTACCACAGAGGGATAAACACGCTCACGGGGGAGCAGAATCCAAGTTTCTGAAACGTGCGCGATGATGCGAATTCTTGCCACGGGCGAGAGGTGAGGGCGAATGCAGGACTCTAATAATCTAATCCCAATTACGCGGAATCGCGGTCTCGAATCAACGTCGTGAGGAGGCCGACCGCAAGCATTCACGGAATCTAACGGATTAAAGATGAGCCGGGTGGGTGTAACGCGGGATTTATGCGCTGGCTCGCGTGCGTGTGTACGGGGGTGTGGAACGGCGTGACGAGCCGTCGAGAGAGAATGTATATCCCATCCTGCGGAAGAGAAGCCTGGAACCGATTCGTCCCTCTCTTTCTCTTTTTCTTTCTCTTTTCCCCTCTCACGTTCGTTGGCCGCGAGCGGTATCGCCGGACATTATGGTACGTACGCGTATACGCGGCATTACACGGCTCCCTCCCGCTTCACCTTCTACTCCTCTCTCCCCATCGAACCGCGCCATCGCCACAGTTATAATTCCGCGGTGCAAACGCCATAATCTAGTCACCGTATCCCCCGGCATCTCTTTCTCGAACGATACCGCTTTTATAATGCGTGAGGCACGCCGGCCGCGATCGTTCCCTCGGATTATCATCGATCGATACCGCCAATCCTAGGTGAATCCTCCTTATACGATGCCCAATCACGTGCCGGCGCGTTCGAAAGACGTTCCACGATCCGATAAAACGGGTGCCTCGTCGACGGCGCTCATTAAAGCAAAATCGTACACGTCGAGGAATATAATTGCACAGCCTACTGGATCGGTGCTAAACGAGGGAGAGCAAAATGCACCTTTACTGTATTCCCGTAAAGATGTAGCGAAAATGTTCTGCTTGAATATGATGTAATTCATGATACACTCTTTCGGCTAATAATTATAACTCGATGTGAGTTATAACGTGGCAATGATATCGAAATGTACAAATTTCCAAATTGCAAATTAACCAACTGCAATTTCATCTGATTTTCTAACATTGTACCATATTAATATTACAGTTTGTAATGTTTGCAACTTTGTCACATCTTATAAGCATTTTTTAAATTGATATAAATTTATTGAGTTCAGCTGTCGGTATTATAGACGCGAGGAACTCTTGCATTTATTTTATTACGTAAATAAAAAATCTTGTTTTTTAAAAACATGTATTCAAGTATTTAAGATATCTTTCTCCGAGTTTTCAGAATTATAAAAATATTGGTATTTATTTAATATGACAGTTCAGGACAGTAATCGGACAGTTCAGTTTTCGATGTCATCTGTATAAACGATATTGATACGTTATCATATATTCAGAGAGTATGCTTGAGGTAGGTACGAAAAGAAGAATAAGGGTAACAAAGGGGAATCGGGACAAACGAAGAACATCTGCCAATCTGACATCACCTGCCTCGACTCGCCTATTTCTAGTCAATTTATCACGCATTTCGGTAACGCTAGGAAGAGCGGAAGGACGATCTAGCGGTGGACGACGACGCGTCGACGTTAGAGGCGTATGGCGTCGAACGGCTTTGTTTTCGCAGGGTCTGGCCCTAATTAAACGATAGCATCTTAATTGTCTCCCGACCATTCTAACGCGGCGATTCATGGCCGCGATCGCTTCGAGGATAGAGCGCCAAGTTTCGACTGTTTTCTTATATTGTAGCGTCATGATTCCTGTTTGTACGTGAGAGAAAGCATCTGTGGACGCTTAAAAAAATATTCAAAAATTTTTCACGATTATTTTCAGGAACACACGGAGCACATTTATCTTAATTACAGTAATTTTCTTGTACAATTAATTATACTAGTGGACATTTTTAAATTTACACATCTTTTTACATTAAATCTGAATCGTTAAAAATCAATAAACATCAATTGAACAAGATTCAATTTTCTTTTTATTTATTTATTTAACAAATAAAACAATTGAAACTGTAAAATTACATTTTACATTTTATCGATATATTGGTGGGAAGGCAACGTACAATATTTTTATTCCATCGAATACATCTATTTAAATTATGATAATATATAGTAGTGACAAATCTTTAAAATTCAAGATATAGAAACAATGTCGAATCGATAAATATTTCATGAAACAAGTAGGACAAGTTAAAAACGAACACTGATGAATCTACAAGTATAACAGCGAAGCGATACACCTCGAAGCCCGACGTAATTATAACTTTGGAGAAAGTCGAGGACGATCACAGGTGGTTGATGAGTGTTCAATAGTGGAAAAGGGAAGCGCATGACATAACACAGCGGGAAGAAAGACGGCGGAGGGCACGCGGTAGGACCGAGAGAGGCACGAGGGAGGAGAGCGAGGACGATTCGGCGGAGAGAAGAGCCTCCGATGATGGGAGTTAAATGTTCGGCGAAGGAACGACCGCGGAGTGTACCGTGCCCTTTTGTTTGTCGCGGTGTTTCGCTCGAAGGTCCTTTTGTATCCTCCAGAACGGAGGTAGGAGGCAAAAGTCTCTACGGGGCCCACATGGCGAACCCGGCCGCGTTTATTCGGCACGAAATACGCAAGATGCGCGCAATTATGGGTCTCTCAATTATCTCGTACGCGTCTCGTTATTTATTGAATATCGTGCCTGCTTATTTCTCAGGCGAGTTTGCGTGCCGTGGTAAGAGGGTGTCTCTCGAAGGGTGGCGAGGGGATAAGACGACGGGAGCGCGGCTTCTTTTTTTTTTTATCCTTGCGGGTTTCGATACGACTCGACGTGTGGGGACGCATTGTTCGGGCTGATACCGAAACCGGAAGTCGTCGAAATTCCGCATCGCGCAAATCGAGACCGCAGACTTTCGCGTGCTCCAAATACGGCACAGAATAAAAAGATGCCTTACTAGAACATATTATACCTTGATATGACATCCATTTGGATGATTTATCCGTATTAGGAGTCCGTATGAGGAGTCTGTTACACATTATTACATGTATGTACACTCCAGGCCCAAAGTTTAAAATTGACATTCTTTAAAAATTGACATTTTTGGGATTATTTATTCAAATATAAAATGTTCGATATACATATCGTAAGATGCAATGTTTCCCTTGAATTATTTATATTATATCTAATATAAAATCTTTACAATGCTGATTAATTCTCGACTACGGATTATTTCAACATTGAAGCGAATTTTAGGCGGTTGTACAATCTATCTATATAATTAATTGGTATTCTAAATTATACGTAAAAGACATTGAATCTTTCTTTACCAATCACTGCAATGCTTTTAAACACTTTAGATGTGATTTCATAGTTAAGTGATTTCAAGTTAAGATTTAATAAATTCGAACTTTATGTTCAAAACAATCACTGCTTAATTAAAGCATATGTCTTAATTAGCTACAATAAAAAGCATATTTTAGAGATGCTATTTTTTATTAACATTACTAAATCTGAATACCATAGGAACATATTAAAACAGGTTAAATATGGTACGAGTAACTATCATTTTCAAAAGTATAGTTATCTTACTTTTTAAAAAGAAGGATTATCGAGAGGCTGCATGCTGCACGATGCATTAGATTGCATCAATCGCCAAGTACAACGCACTGCGGCTCCGCGGTACAATTAACCGGGGCTGTATTTCTCTTATTATTGTTATTACGTGGCCGGACGGCTTTCTACTTAATATACGCGGGCCTGATAAGAACTATCCGCGGACGACGACCACGTTTCAGCAGACGCATACGAAGCCACGCGGAAATGTACGTCGCGCCAGTGCTACGTTGCAAGTCGCATGCATATGTACTTCGTGGCTTGTATGCAAATGCAAGTCGCTTCGAAATAATTATAGTTGCACCCCGCGCGCTGGTGTCGTAGTGTCTTTGCGCGCCAATCAAGTCCTCGCCATCGTCGTGACGATGGAGAAAGGAAGGGAATGCACCGATTTACGATGATCGTGCTGAAAAGTATTCCGTTCGTTGCACTGCAGTTCGCATTTATGTGAACTGCTCACCGTATCTCGTCGCACGATATTGCGAATGAGAAAAATGTAAATAACAATTTTATCTATCAATCGTTCCTATCGTGTTTCGTAATAAAAATAAGTATACCGTTAAATTTAATGCCAAATTTTATACTCAGTTTGAATTATTTTTAATCATTTCTCATCAATAGATCGCCACTATTTCTACTCAATATGTTGTTGATTTAATTAAAATAGTAGAAATATAAATTAAAATAAATTAAAAATAAATTAAAATTAATATATAAGCATTCTTAAATATAAAATACAATAAAAAGAGCTGTAACGCAGTTAGTGCAAATAATTTAAAACAAAGTATCTTTAATAAAATCTTTTAGGCACCATGTGTTATTGTGATCACGAATCATCATCGGTGGAAAAATATAATATGAACTGGTTCGCCCATTCTCAAGCTGCAACCACAATCTTTCTTCACATGCACATCAAACATTAAACAATTTTTTAATTAAGCAATTTAATTTAAGAAATGTATTAAATTTGATCCAAAATTTAGTTTATTAGTTACTAAATACATATTGATATGAATGTTGTTTATTTTGAAACTGAACAATTTAATCATAGAAATAGATTGATTTACATTTTGATACACATGAAGTTGCAAATAACAATTATTTAGCTCAAGGAATTGTGTTACCATTAACTCGTTGACATCTAACAATGTATTGATCGTTGCCGATAACAACGCGCAGTCCCGAGGTTTCTAATGCGATTGCATGTAAAACTCGTCACGATGGAAAACGCGAGTTTCATCGTAAGCTCGTCTAGTAACACGCGATCGATAATTATCTCCGCATTTAACAGAGATACGGTAATAATACATTTATATGGAATTACAGAAATACTACTATATGGAAGTAGGTGGGGTTAATACCGAGAACTCGCACTCTCTGGAATATTCAACGAGCATTCCTTACGTTGTCGTTCAGAGGAACAAATTTTCTAAATTAGGAATTCATCGATAAACGATAATCGCAATCGAGATATGGAAGAAATTCGAGACAACTCGCAACCTCGAGAATTCTCTTCTTTTCTTATCGATATTTCGTGCTCATTGTTACATTTTGTCGGAGGCTAACGCATCTTCGTAGCATCGGATAAGTACCGATTAATCGATTATTATTTTGATTGCTCGAAGGAATCCGCGCCGCGCCATACGATATTCGCTCGCGAACAGATGGAAAAAGAGAGCGAGAGAAAGGACGAAGAGAAAGAAAGAGAAAGAAGTAAGATTGTAAAGAGACCAAGAGGCAGCAGAAGAACCGATGGATGGGAGAGAGCGGCGAAGTCTCTCGCTCGAAGACAACGGCAATAAGTGAAGGGCAGAGCGCACGAAGGTAAGCGGGAGAGCGAGCGAGCGAGCGAACCAACGCGCGCGTAATTTACGTGCAACATGGATCCGAGCGGCGTTTAATCCGATGGTGGAGCCGGCGATTATGAAGTTAGGGTTGGGTTAGGTGCTGAGCGCGAGGAGGGCCTCTTTGTGATATCAATTAAGTATGATTTTCCTCCCCCCACTAAGGCAAGGAGCGCGTAGCATCGTCTTCCTCGCGGGGCCCTCTCTACCTCCGTCGCTCTTTTCGTACCGGCTTCCTCCTCCCGCTCCTCTCTCTTTCTCTCACTTCCCTCCCTCACCCTCCCCCACCAGTTCGACTGCCCCTCTCCCCGCGGGGGTAACCCAGGGTTTAACCCATTCCCTTATAATTTCCTCCCAATGCACCGTGAGAAACTCGCTCGTAACACGCACGCGCACGCACGTACACCGGGGGCCCCGCTTCCCCAGCCCCCTCCGCCCCCTTTTTCATGCTCTTCGTTCGTTCGCCCGCTCGTTGGCGGTCACCGATTATTAGATTTCATCGAATTTTCGTCGTCCGCGCGCAGGCATCCGGTCCAGACACGAATCCGCCAATTAACCCCGTTAGCGTGTGGAGGATCCGCAATTAAGCCCAGCCGTGAGAGAAATCCGATCCAAAAGCAAGCCGGCGCGGATCGCGGCGGCTCGCTTTTTCAGCGCAACGAGAATCCAGGATGCTGCGCCGTCAAAATTTTTGTTAATCTTTTTCGATCGATTCAGGTCATATGTTACTCAATTATGTTCTATCCTTTTTCTTTTAGGTTTGCCGTTCCCATTAGATACCTGTTCGCGTTGCTTAAAATTCTCCAAATTTTTACATTTAAAAATGACATAAATATACATATATTCGGATGTTGAAAAGAAAGAAAGCGAAGATATTGAGTGCAAACACGAACAGACTTATTAGAGTTGTTCGCATTTCTTAAGATAATCCAAAAACGTTTGCATTTAAAATGAGATAAATATATATTCGGGCGTTGAAGAGAGAGAAAACGAAAATGCTGAGTGTAACACGTGTAAGCAACGCGAATGACCTATCAATTATTAGCGAGAGTAATAGATATGATCATTCTTCGGACTATGCGTCATTCGTTAATTCGTCCTCTTTTATCTCACCTAGGAATACTGGTTATTATAAATGCATAGTATAAATATGAAATTAAAATGACTAATCATTATTGTTCAGTTTTTATAAAATTCATGTTTGCATAATGCATTCAAGTCTTATTTTAGATATCGCGGTCGATAATTTTAATTTTTTCAAGTTTGTTTTGCTATCCATTGTGCATAGATATTCTCCTTTTAATTATGTATTGTTTTTCTTAAAGTAATTATTATATTATTAGAATGAAAGGAATATTTCTAACTTGAGAATTCTTCAAGAAAAAAATGGATAAGTAAGAATTCTGTCTCATACGTAGGAAGTAGATTGCGGGGATACGGCGCGAGAGAGATAATGCGAAATCTGCAGCCGACTCGCTTGTTAATGTCGAGACGAGTTCCATAACGATCTCATTTAACTTCCCGGCGACACTTGACCCGTGTACGTCAGAGAACGTCCACGCAGCGTTGTTGCGTGCACTTCGGTAGCTTAAATAAGAGGATAGACCATCAAGGGAAATGCCCCCTTACAGCGCTAAACAAAGTTGCGGAACATAACACAAGACTATAAGTCTATAGACTATAGTCTATTTCTAGACTATAATATTTATTTCAATGTAGATTAAGTTTCATTTATTTTTTTTAAATTCTAAGTATTAGAAAAAAGTATAATTATTACTCTTTACTGTAATTGAACCGAGATTAAAGTTAACTATCTGTATTGGTAGAAATGAACACAATCATAGCGTATAATAATTTATTGTTATATCCAAACTTGGCAGAAGAAATTGGGGGACGGATGAAAATTAAATTTAACTTATTAATGGATTTTTATTGAGACTGAAGGGAAGAGGGGAGAAGAAAAAGAACGTTAGTAACACTAAATAAGAATGGAGAGAGTGTGAGAGGAAAACAGAGATGTAGGCATTTGGGTGTGCTATCCGGTTATGGCTATTCGAATCTGATCGGGATCTAAATTGTCGGGGCCGAGTGTAAAGGCATTCAAAGGAAGAGGGTCAATTGAAATTTGGAATTGAGAAATAACGCGAACGCAGTGAGGGAAATTCCGCTACAAACTCCATGTTTGAATGCGTAGAATCTGCAGGAGAAGAAGGATGAGAGGGAGGATGAGAGGAAGATTGTGCTGGGAAGAAGAGGAATGTCAGGGAAAATTCGTTGTATAAGGAATGAGATTGATTCCGCGTGAGGTAAAGGAGAACGCGGAAAAGGTAAAGGCAAGAGGAAACCACAACCGGGGGAGAGGAAACAGATTGAGGGGAAGAAGCTAAGGGTGAAAGAGCATGATGATTTGAAGGAAGAGGCACTCTACAAGAAGAAGAGCCTGATTGGTGGAAATGAAATGGCCGGTCGGCCACTACGATTATTCGACTTAGAAAAACAGAAAATTGTTTTTATCCTAATTTCTGAATAAGAAAGAAAACCTGAGGATTTGATTGGTAAATGGAAGAATGGAGAGTGAAGTTCGCGGTGTAAATGAATTACTAAATAATAAATAGCGAATATAAAATCCACCGAATATATCGATGAATACTGAAAATGAATAGGAGCAAAGCGAGCACGATAAATGATCTGTCGAGCTCACTCTCCTCTGACAAGAAAGGATAAGCAGTGACGTTACTAATGAAAGTATAATGCAGAGATTGGAAAAGGAATTAATTAAAAAAAAAAGTAAAAATAAAAAAAGAAATAAATAAAAAAAAATGCGTGACTTATTAGTTGAATTGGTTACTGATTGGTTGGTTATTTAAAAATTCTCAGTGCAGAGTGACCTCAAAGGGATGGACCTCGAAGAAGATGGTGGATGACAGGCATTGACTTGAATAATTAAACGATTGCACGACTGTTGTATGACTGGTCGACTGTTTGAATAAGTGCTCGGATAAATTGAATTGCGCGGATTGACTGAATGATTGTTCGGATAATTGAATTGACTGAATGACTGCGCTGCGGCTCGCGAGATCGCTATTTTTATGGAGGTATTTGGGGGTGGATCTTCGTTGAAATGTATTAGCTTGATCCATAGCTGTCAAGCTGAATGTAACATTATCTCAAGATGCGATTTCATTCACATTTCCCGCAAAGGAACTTGGTGTGATTGACTCCGTATCTGCAATATAACACAATGTATTTTTTAAACGCCAGGTCGAGATGTTATTGTACTGCAGAAGTGTATCTGGATTTTCGACAAGCATCGGTGCGCGTTTCTCCACTTCAATTTCGTTTTCGAATCGGCTTTGACCTTGCAACTGAATCCCCGATATCTCGTTTCGACGGATACATTCATGTCTTAAGATCAAAAAGAAGAACGTGGCCTCGAGGCTCCGCACGAGCATTGTAGGAAGTGCTTTTTGCCCTGACGTTGTGCTCGAGCCGTCGACGGTCGACGTGGGGTGGCTAATGACAAAATCAATGCGACATAATTAGACATGGCGGCTACCTACCTACCCGTTACCTAGCGATCTATTGCGACTTGCAGCCGTGTCCGTGTGCGAGCACCTATACGAGCACGAACCGTTGTGCTGGGGAGAAATTATTGTAAAAACATCCCTTAATATGATCAATACGGCTTCGTCGTTATAGTTCGTGCCTGTCCGTCTCACTCCGATAGCAGTAGTACCTCGATTCTCTCATAGCGCAAGTTTCGTACATTCTAATGGAATTTCTATTAATTTCCTAAGAATGAAAAAAAAACAGTATAAATATTGCTCATGTAACACTAATAGAGAAGCGCCACGAGTCTTGTACTATCATTGGGTCTTGTAACTGCTTAATAAATGTATAAATTTTTAATATAGTTTCCAGTTCTATAAACTGCCCATTGATTACTGATTTGAAATCATAAACTAAAGCTGGAATAGTAATATGTATCATAAATGAAATTGATCGTCAATAATAATGTTAATAAGCATCTTAAAACATTGCAAAAATAATATACTTGTGTTTATTAAGAAAAAAGTTAAATAATCTCGGAAAATAAAATTATGTTCTTTCTCTTTTTCACTCAAATTCGACTTGTTCTTCCTCTTATAATAAAATGTCTTCATAAGGGATACCCAAGCTGATCACGATAATATCAAAATATTAAAATAAATCATGGCTAATCGAAAAGTGACTTTTAATACTTAATCATTTTTAAACTATTTTTACACCATTTTGACGTCACCATGATTTTTTGTTCTGCTTGGGTAAGACTGTGCTTCTTGACATTTTCTAAATTGCTCTTACCAACCACTTGGTTATATAAAAATGTCATTTAGCGTGAAATCGAACGATTTCAGATCGTGTAGTTAAACGGCACTCATATATAGATATTTCTATATCACGTTCCCGTTGATAATGATCGATGAATGACTCTTGCCACGTAATGTGACGAATTCGCGCATCAGGTCATGATGTGATATCGATTGTATCTAAATGCACGCCCAAAAACGGGACACATCGATGCAAACAGATCGATACGATGTACGTCGTGTTGCAATGCTCGCCGCATGCGTCACAGAGGGGATAAAAGGTGGTCGATCCATCAACTGAAGCGAGAAACAACCGCGGCGGAATCGCTGAATTAATTATTCGCACACTGGCATTGCACATCGCGCCGTGTCGCCTCGCTCTTTCTCGCCTGTTCCGAGAAAAGATATCAATATATATAATTTTTCGCTCGCGCCCATTCTCTGGTCGGTAGAATTTTTTATTGGCACAATCCCCCCGCATGGCGCAGCATCCGAAGTGAGTGAGCGGATGGCCCCCTGATTGGGTTTCGGGGCCGGTTCTAGGTGCTGCGCTAATGATCTCTGTTAGCAGATGCCTCGCACCGAGGGAACCGCGCGGGCGCTCTGAGTTGATTTATGGTCGCCCAAGATTCCAGCGAATTCGCGGCGCATACCGAAGCGCAGAACGGTACGATCTAGTAAATCCATCTATCGAGATGTGCGCTCAGATAATCACAAAATCTCATCTAAATTAAAAACAACCTCAGTCTTAACTCTTGGACAATGAGTGGTACATTCTCACATTTACATTCAAAAAATTCCATACGCAAATTGATGTGCTCGTACATCCATGTCTTCTTTCTCTAAATACATATAGATAGCACGATTGTGTTTTATTGAATTGACAATAGCTTTGGAACAATGGCTATACTAATAACAGGCTATTAAATCGATATACACAATGTAGTTGCATAATTTTAATCGTTTAATCTGAAGCAATTAAAAATCATGGAGAAACTTGTAACATCTCGCGTGCACACACGTTTGTAATTTAAATAAAATATTGATCTTCTAGGTTCTGGCACGCTTTTATAACGAGATCAAATTGTGCTTTGATTGCGTTAAAAAAGAATAATGAAATTTCAAAAATATAAAACTGGAGATCGTTAGTTTCTGCCGCGCGTTCTAGGGTTAACATTATCGCGCGTTATGACGCAGCGAAATTACTTCGAGCTCCCATTCGCGACGCGAACAAAGCCGCAACGAAGTCCGCCGGTTGCACAATGCCGACTTCTTGCCTGGTGTAAAACTTTGTATAAAACCGAGCGAGCCGACGCGACGTGACGCGACGCGACTCGATGCGACGCGACGACATGGCATGGCATGGCGTGACACGTGGCACCGTACGCGCTTCGATTCGAAGCGGATAGATGGAGAAGGCGCTTTTATGCACATAAGCTCGAGTGTAGCATACACGGGGCTAATTATACCTCGGGACAAAGGGTTCGCCCGCCGATGACGCACAAGTAAGCTCGGAAACATTGATGAGGGAGAAAGAGAGTTGTCTATACACACAGCCGGTGATACCGCGTGCGGCAAGCCGGAACATCGCGCTGGTAATCGCGCCACGAGGTGTTTACAATTTATTGTTGTTCGTTCTGCCACGGCGCGAAATAAATGGGGGCGTCGGATAAGCTTCGATGATTCGGAAAATGTGTAATGTAACCAGACGTTCCGCTTTCGAGATGATTTGTTTCGCGGTCTCGCCAAGAAATATGAATAATTATTATATTATTAAAAAAAAATAAATTTCTATTATTCTATTCATACATTCTCTCCTATTCCTTGAATATAGAATTGTCTTTAAAATATTTGACAGTCCTCTAACATTTACAGTCCTCTAGAGATAGTATTGTTTTGTCATTAAAGAAAAAATTTTTTTAATTAACTTTATTAAAAAATGTCTTGTAAGTGAAGAATACATCGATATATAGTCTTTCTAGCGATTAAAAGTGTTATATTTCAGAGTTTAATATATGGATGTAATAAAGAATAGAGATAGCTTAAAATTATATAGCTTTCTCTCTCTCTCTCTCTAAAATATCAAGTTGAAGAGAGACGCGGATATGCTCAATTCTTTCTAACGGAATGTAGATGCTGAGATGAGGGAATACGCTGTCTATACTTATTACGTTCAATATTCTATTTCCATCTTCGATTCTTAAATAACCAATCTGCACAGATTCCGAATTTATCCCAAATTTAATTTTAAAGTGAACGTTGCAATTATAAATATGCAATTCTCATCCCTAAAGAGTTAAGAACAAAAACGATGCATAACGTAACACGACCCGCGATGATGATGACGTGATCGCTGAGGCAACGGATATTATCTCGGTTAATTAAACCCTCCGAGCTAATTCGATCGCGCGTCCCAGATGAGGATCGCGTCGCGCGTCAGCGGAAGGCTAGAAACGCCGCGCGAAGGCTCGTCGCGGTGTTACCCGTGCGTGTCGACAAATTGATTTAAACGGTCCGCACACCCACCTACCTACCTACTAGTCACTCGACAACATGGCACACCGCGTTCCGACGCATTACCGGGCAAACCCACCTATCGCGAGTATGGCCGCGATCGGGTCGGAACGATCTGCATCGCTTTCACGCCAGAGACAAGGATAATGCTTCGGTCAGGAGAGTCGTAGATCAAAATCGCACAATACCCGGGATTATTGAGTGCACGATACATTTTCCTCGTCCATCGGAGAAACGGGAAGAAACAAATGTATTTTTATTTTGGTACTCTATAGTTATGCAAATGAGAAACAGATATTGCGTTGTGTATACGTGCTGAAAAATATAAATTATGTAAATCCGCGTTAGTTTCATTGTACACTTTCGTTTTGTAAATCCATGTGATAGATCTATTCTGGTTAAAATCTACATGTGTAACGTAACATAATTCGTCCGCCATCTTAGTTACCATATTAATTACAATAAATAATAAACTAAATTTAAGTCAATTAATTTAATACATTTTCTTAAGTTAAATTGTTTAATTCCATTGTTTTAATTAAAATATACATTGAGTAGGAACAGTGGCGATCTAAAGAAATGGTTAAAAACAATTTAAATTAAATTTAATTTGACATTATGAATTTAATAGTGTACGTCTCCTATTGGAAAGCAGCCTTTACAGTGACTTTAAATCCTGATATCTAACGTCGCATTATTAGATTCTCAGTGGTGATCTCATTAGGCGCTGCGCGAGCAAACAATCCGCAGCATAATAATAGCGTCTCGCACGTTCTTGCATTTAGTGTGCCTTGCCTCTCTTCTTCATTGTCGTCGTCACCACGCCTGATATACATCTCACCCTTTCGATCGTGCGTAACTCTTTATGGTGCGAATGCATGTGTAGGGGGGAGGTGATCCGTGCCCTCGTCTGATTATTTTATGGATACCGGTGTGCTCTTTCGTCCAACGGCGACTCGTAAAAGGGAAGGAGCAAACTCGCGCCCGAAATGAATAAAAGGGGCATCGGTGCGAACGAGAACAAACAAAACCTTTGTTATTGGCGATACATCGTGAATATATTCTATTCTAGATTCAAAAATTTATTTAAAATTATTGTAAAATATTCCTCTTTCAACAATAAATAGAGTAAAATATAATTTCGAATACAGTACCATTTTGAACAAAATAATTAAGATTTCAAGATTTTCGAGGTTCAAGGTAACTCTGATCTCATTATGTGTGGAGGGTATTAAAAGATATTAAAGGGGGTAAGTGGTACTAAAGTGGAAAGAATCAAACTTGGAACAAAAGTATTTTGTTCAGAATTGTACTATGTTCGAAATCGCATCACTTTATCCTCCGATATTGTACCTATTTCGATCCTATTTTCCAATAGATCGAAGTGTAATAGCCAGAAATCTTTTATATGAGTATATGAATATAATATCGTCGCGATAAATAAGAAAAATATCTTATCATCGCGAATAAAAAAAAGAAAGCGGACACAGTTCAGTTCCGCGTAACGCTTGTTATTCCTGTTTTTCAAGATATATGTAGTATAAGAAGGTCATTTATGAAATTAATTCTTCTCTGCCCGGAGAATATTCCGCGGAAAAGAAATTGTTTTGCATATCACAAACAACATGTTCTACAAATCCATCTAATCGCTTGCTACATTAGACTTGAATAAAATAAGTCTATCTCTTATGTAATTCGTTACAATGCGCATTTATATAAAATTTCTTTAATTTCTTTAGTAATGATAGTGTTTTGAGAGAAGTATCTTGCTAGATCTAGTAGAAAATTAAGGGGATCGTACACGTGTTACATTTCACTTAACCTTCCGCTGACAATATGAATATATTTTAACTCTTCAGCAATAGGAATTTTCAAAAAACAGCAATTTTTCATTGTTCCAGATTATATAAAAATCTAAAAAAAATTCTGAAATACTTGTCAAAACTTTAACAGTGAATTTTAGAAGTCGGAATATGTTTTACTTATTTCTTATAGATTTAAATTTATTTATCAAAATTTACAATCAAAATATTCACGACTATCTTTAAAGACTTTTCAGTTACCGGCTGAAAGTTAAGAAGCTAGAAAAGAGTAATTAATATCAAAAAAGGTTAAATCAGCTAAATGAGCAAATAAAGTATAATATAAACAATTTGTTTCCGAAAACTTAAAGGAATGTCAAAACATAATCGCCAGACGTGCATGTGTATTACGTGATATTATTATCCGCGATATTACTTCCTTTTTGAGACCATCATAGAATGCTAAACATATCTGCCATCATTCTAAGAAACAGAACTTAAAATATCGACCTCGTACGAATAAAAAATAAATTCTATAAAAATTCGTACAACGAAGATCAACCTTTCCACCAAATGTTAATTTGTGGAATTAATTCTTTTAACAAATAATAATTTCGCAAAAGTCAAAACTTTCTGATATAGTCATCGAATTAACAAAGGAGATGGTTAAAGATCCATTAAATCTCATTATCAGCATCATATTTGTGAAGATTATATTAAGCTGAGTAACATCTAAAGAAAAAACCCTAAAAGGAAAGAAAAAGTTAGAACGAACAAAACCGCTTTTGTGCTCCTAACATTATTCTTTCTAAAAATTCTCTTGTACAATGTTTCTTTTGCAGTAATTATTACAGACAGTAGAGAAAGGGCAAACGTTAAAGACGATGCTTGTGAGACTTGGTTTCCTAGCGATACTTAATCGTCCTACTTAATCGCAATTAATCGAGCGGCCATATGTCAGGGCTAATTGACTTCGGTTGCACATCGAGTTAAGCGACTGGCTAGATTTCACCTTTCGATGATTACGTTCCCAATTATGTCCGCCGATTCTGTATATATTACAAGCAAAAATCTTTATTATTCTCGGTAACTTCTACATTGTATCATTAATCCTGCTGGCGGAATTTTTCACCTAAAAATATATCCTCAGCAAATCTAAAAGTAAACAAGTCGCACAGAAACATTGTGAAGCAAAGGTTCGATTGCATTTCATAGAAAGGAGTGAAAGTGGATGTATGACTAAGTATTTCAATTTTATGTTGTGACTTTATTTCGCAAAATGGTAGATGTAATTTCGCTAAAGTTTCATTATGTTTACGTTCTTCTATCTCATAAGCATCTAACGTAATTAACGTAAATTTATAAAATTAAAGATTTTTCAGGGGGATATTTTGAGCATTCCATTCAAATTGCATGTATCTTTAAACTATTTAACTTAAAATTTATATTACTCTTACTTAATTGAAGATTAATAATAAATTATATCTTCTATGAGTTAAGGATAGTAAATACATTGATAATAATTAAAATATTTTAACGCGTCTTCCAATGTATTGTTCGATCTATTGGATGTTTTTATTAGTATACTTAAAATCGATAAGGATCGAGAAAGTTGTCTTTCCATAATATCGTTAAAATGTGATGCAATTGAAAAACGTCACGCCAAGGTTCTTCGAAAAACTGACCGCTGCTAGGCGAGGAATTATCAAATTCCTGTGTGCGAACGAGATCATTAGAGAGGCTGTCGAGATGAATGGACAAGAAAGCCGTACGTGTTGAGTCGCCGCATTCGTTTCCATCGATCGGAACGCGTTCATTATTCGACGGGGAAGCGTCGTTAAGGAATCCCACGGTGCATCGCCGTGTCGCGGCGAGCGCAAGTAGCGAAAGAAGAGTGCAGGAGGATGGACAGGAGGACGATCACCGTTAACAAGCCGTCAATCTGGGGCCGCAGAAGTGTCGATGACACCTGTTAGGAGACGATCGGCAGATGCTGCGCAACGCGACGCGACGCAACCGACGTGGCTCACCGCGTCGCGCACCATCTCTCAAGCGAGGAAATCATTATGATGATCCCTCGTGCGGTTCAGAGTAAAAATTCAATGTTCAATCTTGCTTCTCATAAGACCAAAGGACGCGTCGGGGAAAGTGAACGATCACGAAGTAAATCTGTCGTATCGATAAAATAGGTTTACATAATTTTCTTTCATGATGCAAGAAGGCAAGCGCGTCCTCAAATCAAAAATAATTCGACAACGGAGAAGAATTGTTGCGGATTATCGCCAAGTGCCGATAACCCTAACATGGTTTGCTCTTGAGGCATCGAACGAATCGGAGGAGGTCTTTTGTACATACGCGACGACGACGGTCCAATGGCGGGTACATCGTCATTACGCGCCCATTAAGTGTCGCGTGTGTGCTTCTTTATTGTTCTGCTCGCGAATGAGATATGCGGGCGCATTGTCTGCTGGAATTATTACTAATTGCTGGTCGTCCTTCGATCGCTCTGTCTACGAGTATTCTTGCTTGAGGGACAGGCGCATTATTTCGAAAAACAATCGTCGGAATCATATCCTGTTGAATGAAATAAAATGATTCATATGAAGAAATAAAATTGATAGTGAGAAAGAAGAGAGAGCAAGAGAGAGAAGCAAACGCCAATCATAATTTATTAATTTAACCTGAAGCAGTATAAATTATGGTGGTTAAATTGTTAGGAGAAACTATGGTGGAGTATTATAGCATAATATTAGACGTATGCTATATATTATACTATATGCTTGAAACAAACTGAAGGGCTAGGTGAAACACGCTATTCCAGGGAATACTGCGTGTTACGCTTGGGTTATATTTATCTGAAAGTTTTATTATATAGTTGTGATCGCGGGAAATTCTCGAATTCTCATTTGAGACATAAACGTTAAAGGAAACGAATTCAAATGAAAAATTACTATATACTTAGTAATTATATATTACGGCATTTCTCAATCACTCGTCCATAAAATCATTTCGCAACATGGCGTATCGTTTTACTATTCGAATTTAATGAAACAAAATAATGTAAAAATACGAGTAAAATTTTATACTGAAGCCAAAAATTAATTTCAAGGATCAAAAAATCTAATTTAAGGAGTCATATCTAAATAGAATTCTGTATGAATGTTTTATGTGTTTATAACAGGCACATCTCGACGAATTTATTTCTGTGATAATTTGTCTCCCATCTTGCACATGTAAGGCAAACATTCGAATGTCCATCGCGCTGTATTTTGACATGTCTCTTTCGGAGACGTCACTGTATAAAGATACACCGCGATTGTTACGAGCAAAGGTACGTCATCAGGGCCCGAATTAGGGAACCCTGTTCCCCACGAGGATTATCCACTGACACGCAATCATTAAAGCTCAAAATTACGTGGGCACGACGCGTTTATCTACGCCATATCAATACTTAATCACTGTGCTTGGCGTGGATGTGTTACAGCTACTTCTGCAACGTATGAAAACTGTCAAGTACCTTCTATTCTTAGGTACCACGTTTTTCTGTCCACATTACAATTTATGGAATGAATAGCATAAAGAAGAATCGATGGCAAAATATCTAGAATCAACAGATTTTATATTCTCAAAATAATTTGGCAAGCTTTTTTTATCGAAGATATTAGCTTCGTATGGGAAGATTACTTAGGCTCGCTATTTGAAATCTCTCTGGAATAACTGTTTAATATTTTTTATATTTGAAAGTGTTGCAATGTATTTTTAAGTCTGGAAAAATATAAAAAAAAGTAAACTTATGTAAGATAAGTAGATAGATATTGCTATTTATTGAATGTTTTAGCGTTTTCTCACACTATTAGATATTAAAGAAGTAATCCAATTTTTTGAGTTAAATAACATTTTGTTATTTTTAACTTTCATGTCAAAATGTAAATCAATCGATTTTTGTAATTTCAAAATAACAACATTTATCAAAATAATATTATAACGTGTGCAAATCAAATTTAATACATTTTCTTGAGTTAAATGATTTAATTTCATTATTTTAGATAAATTAATGACATATTGAGTAGTGGCGACCTATAGAAGTGATTAAAAATAACTGAAATTGGATATAATATTGAAATTAACAATACAGGTGTTAAAATTAAGATACCTGTTTCCTATAGTTATCTTATCCTCTTATAATTTTTTTGTATCTTAACAACTTAACTTGTATTATAATAATAAATAAAAGATTAATATTATTAAACACAGAAGTATCTAAACAAAAGTTATGGCAGTCTAAGAAGAGAAAAGATCTAAATTCAAGTGCCTAGGAATCCAATATTTTTCTCACCTACACTTGCGAATCTAATTCAAGAAAAATACAAAATTGAAGACTAAAATCCATGGAGCATGTCGATGCCGGTTTTGTGGCAGTTCATCACGATCGATCAATCGATCGGCCGGGGGTCATATCTCGGCGGCTGAGTGTAAAAGGTATTATTTTACAGGGGGAAGAGATAAGGTGACGAGGAACCACCGTCGCGTCTCTCGGCTATCTGAATCGCTGTCGGACACCCGTTAGCCGTGCTCTAGCAGAACGATGTACTCACGAGGCTCGCAGATACGAGCCGGATAAGGCGGATATTCAATTATTCATATACCATTAGCCGACGCACGTATACCGGGTGTGTGCGACACGAAGGGATTCGCGCGCAACTCGTTTCGTAAGTACTGGTGTAATTTCCTCGGCCAACAACGTGTCATTATTGGGGAGTCGAGGGAAACCGAGAGGGAGAGAGAGCAAGATGAGAAAGGAAATAGACATAAAGCAGGGAAAGAGGAGAGAAAGAGGGAGAGACACGATGGAGAAGGAGAGAGAGGAAGGAGGAAGAAAAGAGCGTAATGTGGCCGTCGATAAAGGTGTATCGATAGCGGTCTCAGCGGCGTCGATGATCCGCGCCTCGTACAATGAGTCACGCGGTGAATGATTGATTGGATGACTAGTGAGTCAGTACGCGGGTGCGCGTCAAGGAATCTTTACGTCATTCTGGACGATCATGCTGATTTTAATCGTCGGCGGAGGTCGCAGGACTCGCAGACGAGATGAGCGTGCGAGCGCGCGCGAGGAGAAGAAAGAGCAAATTTCGATTCAAGTCCATTACCGCGCGAAGAAGATATGCGGTTTCATAAGAAATAATTGTTGCGGTAAACGTAATTACGCTTGGATCTGTAGCGAAATAGATATATCGATTTCTATAATCGTGTAAGTCTATTAGCGCGGTTAATCGTGAATAGCAAATTTCAAGAAAAATATAGAAAATTAAAATAGGGGATTGAATATAGTGGAGATAAAAAAAAGGGCAGTTAAATGAAAGTTACGTTTTTTACGTTATTAATGATTTAATAATACCAATAAATAATTGAAAAATTTGTGATAAATTTAACAAAGTGTAACATAAACATTAGATAAAAATTAACATAGAAATTATAATACTTTACTACTAGAAATAAATTGTGGAAGCATATTTCTTCAGTAAAATTAACATTTATACGTTAAATTGACAAGACAATTATCTCTTATTTATTTATCTTAGAATTTACGCTTTAAAATTATATTATTTTTGTTATTTATTCAACTATCTTATTTTAACACTAAAAATGTTAAATATCAATTTGACATAAAATATTCAAATAACATAATCACATTATGTTAAATTAATTGTTTGGATATGTTAAAAATTCAAAAACACAAAAATTTTTACAAAGACCAGTTTTAATATAAGTATAAAATGTGTTTTATTGTGTGTGTAATTATTTCTTAAATGCCATCCATTTTCATACGTGCTTCAGGATATCTTGCGTCAATTACATTGCCATGAAGTATGGACATCTCTAGTAGTGCAAATATTAAAATCAAGAAAATCCTCATGACCTTTTCAGAATTGAAGCAGCAAGAATCGAGTCGATCCATGACACGAGGTTCCGATCTCGATGCGAAGGAGAATCCCCAACATAATATACGCGCCGCCCACGTGACACGTTCTACGACTCTCAAAGGGATGAATGGAGCAAGGTAATCCTATTTCGAAGGCGGGACGTGAGGAATGTCCCTGTTTCCTGTGGCGCGTAGGGTTACGCTCTCCTAGTCGTGAAGTACTCTTATCGGAAGGTAGAATCACATAGTTAGGGTCGCCCACGTCGACGAAGGAAACTTCCTGCTCGGGACATACTATATTCCTTGCGAACCCATTAATTTATTCGTGCGATTAATTGTATTCTGTTGCGATAAGATCGAGTCCTTCGACATTTTTTCAACCAGAATATATAACAATGTACTCTTACTATTGTTTTGTGTTGTATACGTATGATTAACGAGTGCCATGTGATTCTCTCTCATTTCAAAACATCGATTATCAATTTCTTTATTTCTAAATATTGAATAATACAAATATTAGGTGTAGTAAAAAGAAATCCATTATTTTTGCATGAAATTGAATGAAAAATAATGGATTTCTTTTTACTACACCTAATAAATAGAGGAACGTCAAATATGGTCGAAGTTGAACCTCGTCCAATAACAATATTCATGTGAATTATTAAAATACATTTTCCAGTTTTTCAAACTACACAAAACTATCTAGATATTGACTTTTATAATTCTAGATACACACACACACACACACACACACACACACACACACACACACACACACACATTTCTTTTTCTCTGTCTTATAGTTTTTCATGTTGAGTGGAATTGGCAAACGTTTAATGTTTACAGAATTATTATAAAACCGTTTCGCGGATAGATAGCGAGATAACAAGTTGAAACCAGCGAAATTATCGAGGAAATTATATTCAACCATACCACACGTCGTGCATGTCGCTGCTCGATCGCTCTGCAAACAAATTGACAATATAGCGGCTTTGTCATTACCGTTGCATCTCTAAAGTGCTCTCGCGGTCTTTTCGCATTTTCCGAGAGACATGCAGCGCGTATCGTTAGCGGTTAATTTGCCTGACGTGACGTATGAGCAACCCGTCTCACGCTTTGACACGCGTGTTATTTATCCACTAAGTCGGAAGCGCAGCCTCGCTACTGAAAGATATGATTGCAATAATGAACACAACTACTCACTATTATATATTGTGCGTTGACAAAGGAACGCGCGTGTAAACCAATGCGGATATTCTTGGTGTACTTACAATCGGTCGTTTTGTTTTTATAAAAGCCTACAATTTCTGATCGAATGATTAAAAAAGTCTGTCTGTCAAACGTTGCTGTTTATTGCTTTCTTAACTCGATAAAATTAAGAGAATGAACTTAAATTTACGTCACTTGAATATATCACTTTACGTGATATATTTACATAATAAAAAACATTTTGTACTTATTGTTAAAACCTTCCCTTGTTAAAATTTCTGAGTTGAATTTTTAACATGCCCGAATAATAATTTCATATTTTATGATTATATTTATTTGAATTGATATTTAATATTTTTTTAGTGTTAAAATAATACAATTTATAAATATAAGTGAAGAAATAATATAAAAGTAATGTATTTCAAAACATACAGTCTAAGATAAATGAATAAAATATGTTGTTAACTTAACATAAAAATGTTAATTTTAATAAAGAAATATGTTTTTAAATTGTATTACATAAGCTGTGTTATATTTATTTCTTATATTTATTTCTAACATATTCACCTTAAATTAACATACAAATGAAATTAAATTTAACAGAAATTTTCCAGTAGTATGTATATAAATTGTAAAAAAAAAAAGAATATATACGATTGTAATTTCGATCATCTAGATAATTTATGTGATTCTATCAGTGATGGCAATTTCATCGATGTATCAGTCAATTAGTTGTTGTTTTACAACTAATACCAACGCTAAAAAAGGGATGTTTTCAGCACGTCTGATCGATTATCGCGGGCGTGAAAATCAACAGCAGCCCCGATCGCGACGCCCGTCGCGAATTCGTCACGGCAAATTTCGCAATAGCGCATTCTTCTCGGTGTTCGATCGCGTTCGCGTTTCACCTGGACAAGCGGACTTCACTGCAAAGCGGTGAGTACTAGCTGACTTGACTCGGGACGCTTCATTCGATAGCACGCGTCTGCAGACATCGGCCGACACCGACAGATACCTAGACAGACAGGCAATATAGAAGAAAAACACCGAAGTGTGAATATCTCGTGGTTAGTTAAACAGCGAGCAGGACACTTTTGTGCATAGCATGGCAGTTGTCGACTTGTTGATTTGTATTCGTCTCGTGAAAGGAAGGTCGCACCGTGTACTAATCGCTCAAATTCTTCATGTTTCGCTACCGCCGCCGCCGCGTCTGCATACAGCAAGAAGTCATTCATTTTCTCCGCGTCGATCCACCGACCATTGTAATTTGTAATTCTCATCTGATTCTTATTCTTCTTTTGCTGCTTTGCCGACATTTTCCTTTCTTCCTTTTTTTTCGTATATCATGTGTACTTTGTACGCAATTTACACATAGTGGTAAAGATAATTGTATAGCGCTCAAAGAACAGATTAACAAGGTCCGGATGCCGAGAGAATAACCACCTCTTTTATCGCTTTAAATTAAAACAAAGCAAAAATCATGATTGTTGATCTCTTATTTTCTTGGCTTTAAGATTGAGAAATCGAAGAAAAATTTATGTATGGATGGTTTATTAAATTAACAAGCATTACGTATTGTCAATTTATTTTCTAACGTATACATACATGATTCTTGATACTAGATATAATTAGACATAAAATTTGAATGATATTAATTTTTGAATTTTTTGTACTTTGATCTATTTATTTCAATATCTGTGCAAATATAATATTTAAATGTTCTGAAATATTTTAATCCTGTTTCATTGAATTTTTAATATTATTACTATCATCCATATATTATTGTTAGACACCTATACTGTAGACACAAATGCTGAATTGATCAGTTTTTAAATAATGTTTAAGTAATGATCCATGTATATATATTTGAATCTGTCTATGCTTAAAAATAATATTTCAATATCACAAATTTGATTATATTTCATCGAATTTTCAATATTACTACAACCATCTATTTATGCATTGGTTAGTGAAAATTGTAAATAATGGATGATTATCGATTTCTTACATTCTTGGTTTAAAGATTGATAAAACAATAAAGTTTGATATATACAATTTGTTAAGTTAACAAGTATCATGTATTGTCTTATTTATCTTCAAATTTATCTTCAAACATTTACGATTATTGATATACATCTTAAATTGACATTTATGCCTGAGTAATCTTGTGCTTCGATCTGTTTTAATATTTGTATGATTATATATAATATTTCGCTATTATGAAATATTTTGATGTTTCAATGAATTTTCAATATTATTATTATCGTCCATCTACGCGTATATAGTTTCTTAGTGGAGATTGTAAATATATTACATCATGATCCGATCGGCTAAGATTGCTTTATCGCCTATTAGTTCTGATTACAACTATGTTATCGTCACCTTCCGAGGAACTAGTCGTCCCGATTAGTATCGGAAAGCGTAACGGAAGCATGAATGACGCCTATTACCGTTAATCACTGCTGTCTAATCTCACGGTAATCGAACACTATTTTTTTATGTTTCTTTTTTTCTTTTAAATCCTCGATAAGCGAGAGCTCTCACTATCTCCCAATCATCGCCGGTTTATTTTACGACCGGAATTGTAATCGCTGCTTGATTGCTAAGACTGCATCGCGAATGCATAAAATGTGAATTTATACAAGAGCATAATTTCTGCCTACTCTTTAAAATCTTTCTACGAGAAATAAAACGACTGAATTTACCATCAATAACATGTTCAATTGCAGCAATGACAAAAAGAAGCATATTTTTATCGATCTCATACATGAGTACGTGAATACTATTCGAATCAACATACGACGATAATATTCGTTTCATAAAGCTGAAGGCGTGCTTGAATTGTGATATATATTGCGATGATCATAAAATGCACATTTCAAAAAGCATTTTAATATAAGAGCTTCCTTTTTTTTGGAAAAGATATTGAAAAATTGAGCCTTTTGTCGTTTCTTATGGATATTGGACAGCTTTTGTGAAAATACATTATTTATTCTTAATTACACCGTTAACAGCAACTCGCTATTTTTATTGTCTCGACCTTCGTCAGGCACCAGAACCGGTTGAAATTTTCGACTTGAATTAAACGGAATGACGCGGCGTTCCGGTTCCAGCCGAAGGTACTACTTAATTGGTACAAACAAATAATGACGGAGTGAAACAGCTTTAACTTCGCGCGTCGGCCGACGTGTCGGCCATTAACGAGCGTCGCAACGACGATTGCTATTTAATTGTGTCGTTTGTTACTTCTCCCCGTTTGTCCGCGCATTCACGGCGCTTCATTCTAGTTACTTAATGAGTCGCCTAAAATTTACACGGAATTAAGTGGAATGACACGGCGTTTGGCGCCTATCGAAAGGACTCGATTGAAGAGGCGCGATCGGTGGAGTGATGCGCGCACTAGACGATACGTGGACGGTTAAATCTGCAAGCGCCGGTAACGAGGACATGATCACAGGATGAAGAAACGAGGAAGAGAGGGATGCTGGATTGGACGGATGGGAAGGGTCCTTAAATCCCGCGCTATTGAAGATGCGATCCGACGACGATTAACTTCTGAATAAATTCCAACATGATGGCTTTATTACACGTATCGAGGAAATGAAAAACCGTTTTTACCAAAAAAATGTAGATTGCGCATTAATATTTTGCAAAACGAAATATACGTTTACTTATATCTGTATACGGAATTATTTAAGATCTTAGTTATAGATATAGATCTAAAAATAATTTTGTTGGATGTGGATCATCAAAGTAATTATGTAGGAAACTTAAGCATAATGCAGCGAAACATTTTGATGTCCATCAACAGCTTGAGCAAAATTATGTAATAGTTCGACCAAATTATTTTCAAATTTGTATTTAACTAAAATTTATATACCTAAAAAAATATACGTAAAACTGTTCTGTCCGCAATGTGGTCATAACAAATAACAATACTTTTTATAAAATTTTATGATTTAATATAAATTGCAACATTCCCGTAATGTCGCAATTTACATTAAATTTATTATGTAGCTAATAAAAATTAGTTTATTATTTTATTTAAGATAAAGAAACAATTTAAAAAATTAAAAAATATTGAAAGTTATTATCCTCCATGTTAGATAAGATAATTGCATTAGAATAAACTTGTCTCTGATATTGAATGAACCTGCCATGTTCCGCGGCATGTCATTCTAAAGAAGACATTTCAATGTTTTGACATGAGTCTACAGCGAATACGTGGATACAAGAAATAGAAGCGGAAATTTCACTCTAAAGAGTCGATTCTGATGCCGCAACCGTTTTTGAAATGCAAAATTCTCACATGCCGATATCGACTCGCGTGTTAGTACAGTTCGTTCACGCTTTGCTACTTGCAGAGAGAATAAAGATACGCTTAGACAAGTAATTTATATGATAAACAACGTCAATGCGTTGTACTGTCGGGTGGGTAACTATTATCGCAAAGAGTTACAATAGGGAAGCACATCCTTGTGCCAAGACGTGTGCCAAGAACGATTCCTAGTACGATTCTACGATAATTCGATTGTCCGAAGTGAAATGATATTTGGAGTTGAAGATGTCACAAAAGAACGTTCAAGACAGAATTATAATACTATAGAATAAATCAACAATTTATATTTTTTTCAAAACAGAATATATATTTTATAGAATAAGACCTGTAAGATGGTACAATTTCGAACGTGATTCGGTTCTGATTAAAATTGATATAAAAATATATTCTCCAAATTCTTTGAAGTGAGATCTGAAGAGTGAAAATTGAGCCAGTCTTGAGAAAGAGTGGCTCAATTTTCAATTCTTAAAAGTAAGACTTCACTTTTTAAAGTGAATCTTCTCATTGCAGGTGATGAGAAGTTTAAATTCTACGATAATCGTATCAAACAAATGTTGTGAAAGAATGTCGTGATCGAAAGCGCCATGGATAATATGCGATGAGAATCGGCAGATGAGTCGCGTCAGATCCGAACAAGGAGACTGAGGATCGCTGATGGGCGATTTTGGTCCTCGCTGGTCTTGCTGGCTATCGCTGGTTTCTGGGCGCTGTGCAAAAAGTCGCTTGAGGGCCGGTCGTACACGTGCAACGTAAGCACACCTATGCAGGTCGACTTGAAACGCGCGACATGTCGCATCGCGCACCACAAAGCTCCTCCTGTTCTAAATCACCGATAGACATTTCAAGGTTGTTCATCGGAGAATCGTCAAGAATCGGAGGGCGTCAATTCCGACGGACACACTGCATTGGGTCAGAAAATAAAAGAATGAAACGACCGAGAAGATTACTCCTTCTCCCACGACATTCTATGTTTCTCTATCTTCTCTCTATCTTGACCTTCACAGAAAAATCTGTCTTTATTTGGATTGTATCTCTTGTCAAACATGAGAGAGAGAGAGAGAGAGAGAGAGAGAGCTATATGTGATAAATGATCACATTTATTTCGATCTTAAATTTTCCTTAAAGGTTAAGTAATAATTTTAAAAATTTAAACATAGTTAAAAACAGCTTTTCAGAGTAAATACAATATGTATACTACCATAAACATATTACTACTATAGAGAAATGTTCCAATAAAATTTCTATGATGTGAGCCAAGGCGTTTTATTGTGCATGTTGATGGAGTCGAATTCGGAGCAGGCAATCAAAAATTTAACCTTAAATGTAACGCGACACAATGAGTGCATCCAGATGCGCAACCGCTTACTGAGCGCTCAGTGAGCTCTTTCATCTGATTGGCATATTCTGTCAGATCTTAAAATATAGATCAATTAGATGAAAGAGCTTCCTGAATGCTCAGTGAGTGATTGCGCATCTAGATGCACCTAATAGATTTATTTGCGTTGCATGCTCCTATCATAACTCCTTCCAATGAATGCGTAATAAAAATAATAAAATAAAAATAATATAGATAATATAAATATGAAAATAAACATGAGAGAGAGAGAGAGAGAGAGAGAGAGAGAGACAATTCGGTTGGTATCACGAGTCTGAAAAATTGCGAAAAGCTTGAGAAGTAAAAATTCCTAATAAGGATAGAAACGAGAAAAGTTCCTTCGACAACATATATTAACGTTTCAGTATCACGACTGAATCATCTATATTTCGAAGAAAATGCGACATTACAAAAGCTTTAATGGTCGCTATTAATGCCAAAGGGAATGACGTGTAGCGAAGGTCAATGCTAACCGATATCGGAGGAATCAATTCGTTCTTAAACGCTGCGTGTGGTGAGGAGAATGTCGCCAGAATCGACCACGTAACTGCCTCCGTCCAAGCCTTTTGTCGATCGAACAAAATAATTAACGAAGCGAACCGGGCGTTTCGTTCGAATCGATACAATTTCCGCGCGTGAATGCACGTACGTGTGTACGCGCACGTGTGTAACGAGCAATTGTCTGAAATCACCGGTGTTACGCAACACTAATTAAATTCTACCGCCGGTAATCACGGTCGTCAATACCATTAGCCATGGCAAACATTGTCAAACGGCGCAACAAGGTATATAAATAACGCTCATGTCGACGGCGATACTTCGAGCCGAATATAATCAACGTTGTAATAGTCATCGGCGTAATTTAGTCATGTCCTCGTCTATTAAGTCGCGATAATCGCTTGCGAAGGCGGACATCGTGACATCAAAAATGAAGATATGTAAAACTCGATATGAAACTTTCAGGCTTGTTAATTGATGTATTTAAAGTACATTTCTATATATATATATATATATATATATATATATATATATATAT
>NW_012130073.1:1541890-1554797 GCF_000143395.1 Atta cephalotes
GAGAGAGAGAGAGAAGGGAGGAGGAAGGGAAGGAGAGAGACAGTAAAATCGGCGCCCACACCGAATTCGCGCCATGCCATTAAACCACCCAGCGAGGATCACCGGTTTGATGCAAGGTTGAGGTAACGTGTATGCAACCGGCTGCGATGCACAAGAATGAAATCCCAAATTGCTCCAAGTTCACACGACGCGATGAGCTTGAGAGTATCTACTGATATTGAGTATCTACTGATGCTCAGTCGAATGGTGTTTGTAACTGTGTGTATTCCTACAAAGTACAAAAACTTGTAACATTGCTACAAGTTTTTGTACTTGTATAGTAACTTATTGCAATGTTTGCAATTTTATTGCAATATTACTAAAATGTTGTAATATTGCTGCAATATTATTAGAAAAATCTATGCTAATTCGTGCTGTATAAAAAAGGAACAATTGGAGGGAAGGATTTTATTTACACGATCTGTTAATTGACGCAAGTTTCCGTGATCGATAGTGGAATCGTCCGGAGTGGAATCACGACAGCTCTTTTTCCCTCGGTGTGAATTGCAATAGTAAAAGAAAAAAAAAAAATCACGCAACCCCAATCGCCGGGGGAATTGGTGGAAGGAATGGACGCGATGCAGAACGTTGTAGTCAGACCAGTTGTGACACAAGAAGAGGGGACCAATGGCTATCTACTACGGCCGGACACATCTTATCTGCGATCTCATCTCTCTCACCCGGATTACATACTTAACACACTGAGCCACACGACCCGCGATGTTCACTTCGAAATTTTTATATTTACGTTATCGAGTATCGAGATAACAATATTCGAAGTTTTTTTGTGCAGGTTTTTAGACAAGAGAATTCAATTTAGTGCAACAAACTCTTGGTGCGCGGATATAAAAATGTCGCTAGAATCGGGAGTAACTTGAGAATTCGGATAAATCGTCGGCTTATATGAAATGCTTTCAACACTGACACCCAGCTCGTTAATTTATTTTATTTCTTAATAACATAATTCCTTTATTAATGATTTATTTAATTAATGTCCGATACTTTGCACTTTATTTATTCTTGCTGCATATGGTATTAGATAGAGCGAACGCTAACGCTTCTTTGAGAGCGAGAGATCAATCCGATATCAATTTGGTATCCGCATGGTAAAATGGGATATTACGCGGATACAATTAATATCTACTTGCATAATGACCGGCACACTCGCTATCTTTCACTTTCACTGGAAGGACAGAAATTAGTAGACCGTAGCCAGAGTTATAACGGATGCTATACGATATTAACATTTGTACAATATTTTTTTCATTTTGACCGTTAAATAGACAAGAAAGATTTCTGCATAAATTTATCGAAAAATTGTTTCGTTTATTTGTCAATTTCAAATGATTTGTGTATTTATGTCGCAATTAAAGTATTTCAATTAAAAATGATGCACATTTTACCATTTTGTAATCTAAGTAATCAATGTGTATAAAGATTTATATATAAAAAGATAGGAAAATTGAGAAGGTTTGTCATTTTATTCGTCGTACTGTCGCAACGTGCTAACGAATAAGAGCGCAAATCCGAGAGTTAATCGAACTCATTCTCATTTATTTGTCAAGCCTCGTCCGACCTCACGCTTGGAGCTTTGTCTCCTAATCCCTAATCCGCAATCAGAACCCATTGTGTGTGGGCATTGGGCCCACAGACATATCGGTGTGCTCGCATAACCCGTGAATGTTAAGGCGGGAGGGATTACGAGAGATTAAAATCGTGAGACAGAGAAAGATTGAGAATGCATGAAGAAAGGTAAAGGGATGGATGTTGCTGGTCCCATGTGAGATGAAGATGAGCGGGAGTGGAGGACAGGTAGAATTTGGACGCGGAGAGACGAGGACGGAGGTGTTCCACTCACGAGACGAAGATGAGTCGCAACGTGGATAAGGGTAGGAAGGATATTCAAATAAGTTGATTCGTTAGTCGGCCGGATTAATTTGCTACGACGGTATCGGATGTGCCGGCGCATTCATTAGGCGGACTGTCGGTAGTCCTACTCGTGGTTGTTCGTTCACGTGTAGGATAGTTTGTTCTTCGTCGAGTGTCTTCCCCACTGACTTCTATGGAACAAGCCGTCTGAACATTAAATGAAAAGACAGCGACGAACATTGAAATGAATGTGCAGAAAATAAAGGAACAAATAAAATATAATAATAATCAGAAGATTATGCAGTTCTACAGGGGCAAGGTTAACTTATAGGTAATTATCAGGTCCTTCAAATTCAAATATCAATATCGGAAGTATTGGGACATTTATGCCATGCATACCTATTATAAAAGTTTTATTTGTATATTAAAGAATTGCGAATGTGTGTGTGTTAATTCATTTCGGAAATCTATTTAGGTAATTTATATATTTCATTTATATTTATATTACTAAAGAATTTTCTTTTTATGCTTCATGATACGAAAAAATCATACTTAAAAATCATACTTAAAAATGTTGTGGTAGATATAGGCTGAATTCGGGAAGATGCTATTAGCGTTATTAGCTATTTGTGTCATTCTATCTTCATCGGCCATTTAAACGTGAAACAAGGATAATACGACACAAATAACGTTGATAGCGCACTGCCCGAAGTGCAGCCATAATGTAAAAATCATACAGGAATGTAGATTAATCATGGGATCATGCATGGTTTTATACAAATATCGTAATCAACTCGTAATCATCATGTTCTGGTTCCAAATATTTCATTAAGTTTTTTGATGATACATGCAAGATTCCCTTAGGCATTGTGGACCCCGATTCATAAAAAACGTGCAAAAATCATCATACCTGAATTTGTCCAACTGTAAAACTTTTCCTTAATTTGAGTAGGCCAATTAGAATATCTCGTCGGTGTGTCTTCGTATAACAGATACGTTTCCCCTTACTCTTTATCAAATTCTTTGTACTTCACGTTATGCGCGGCGGATATAAGTTTTACTTTATAGAGTTTCACTTTCAGGTATATTTCTTGAATCTCTACTTCAAGCATCATAACGTGACAGCAGTCTGAATGCATATCCCCTTAATTGACGATCTTCATGTTTTACACTAGAACTAAATATATAAAGAAATTAATTAGACAAAAATAAATGAACAAAATTAATATATTAAAAAAAATAGTGATAAAAAAGAAAACTTAAAAACATTAGCGGAATCACCAGCGCTTCGATTTGCTCGATTAATTCGTACGCGATAAATACACGTGGCTGTAAAAGAGCTTATATATACATAGATTTGTCTCTGCATCGATGAAACAAACTCGATGAAGTTTCAGTCTGAGGCGAGAGAGACGCCAACGCAGAAAACCGTACATGAAAAAGAAAGGACGTCTGGCAAAGAAAGAAAAACGATGGCAAGCGCGAATGAGTAAGCAAGCAAGAGCGAGAACGCAAGAGAGAGAGAGAGATGGACGAGGATGAAGAAAGAAGAAAGGATGGAGTGAGATGGAGTGGTCTGACTGGGCGACAACTATTGTCGCCGGTATAAAATATTGTTTTCCATGCCAGGCACGGCGCGTATGCACGAATAACGACACGTCGATTAATGTCCGCATTGCCATCCGCATGACCGTCTATTAATAGCGGCGTCGATGCACGGAGATTTCTGGACGGTGTTACCGATATCGTTGCAATCAAGAGCGATGACTCGATTTAGAAATTATAATCCGCATTAATAATCCCATTAATAATAAAATTGTGATAGTTGTGAAGACAAAGGAGTGATGACTATTTGAAAATTAGACGTTTCCTAATTTTTGATAATTCGCATGTCTTAATGACTTCTGTTGCAACTGTGTACGCGTGAATACTTCTCCTTATCACTTCTCTTTATCACTTTTTTCTTCCAGAAGGCGAACTTTTAATTTCCCAATGTTATTCGAATTATTCGCTCATCGCGACGTTTACGAGCGTTTAAATGCGCAGCGACATCGTTGTCATTTAATTCCAATTAGTTCGTCGCATCTTGCAATGTGGACTCACGAATAATAACAGCCGCACATCCTGTGAACAGCTAATGAGAATGCCTCGTGTCTTCATTTAATATCTCGAGTTACGGCGACGCGTCCACGCGCGATGAATTCCGTTTGACGTTTAATTTGATGTTCCGCACCATAAACGCGTAAGAAAAGGTGCAAACACCTTCTTCGGGATTTTTAATCGGACATCGATCGCAAACAGATACAAGGCAGAGTACATTCGCCAATTAACACGACAATTCACGAAGCGCAATGCAAACCTGCATTTATTTACACTGCAGCCATCGGCGGTAAACGACTTAGCCAATAATAAGTAACACTTGAATTATTCATTTCAATAAAACACGTGTCTCCTTCGAAAATGAAATAAAAAAATTGATCCGTGGTAGATTCATCACTGTTTTGAATAATCACAATAGCTCGTCGTCATTCATAATAAATGATAACGCAGTAATATTAATACGAATAACAATGTCTATGCGGTAGAATAAAAAATTTTCACGTACCTAGAACAACTGAAATACCTGTGCTTTTCGAAATACTGGTGCTTTTCGATCGTTTACTCCAGAGCAGTGACGCGCAATCTTTTTAAGGATTATTTTCGAAGGGCCATTTTTAGAAATAAGTAAAATCTTATGAGCTATATTATATTTATTTTATTTGCATAAAATAGAAAATGTAATTTTACAATATATTTTTGGCTATGAACTGGCAAATCGCAATAAATTCATAAGTAAGCTGCATGCGATCCGCAGGTTGTGCATCACTGCGCATCTAGAATATATTTCGTGCCTTCTCTCTGTAATTAATTTACTATCAACACAAATAAGCAAAGAAGACTACGTTTAGGCAAAGCGAATCTTGGTGCTTAATAATATTTTTGTGTAAATCTTATAATTTTTTTCAGTTCAATGCAAACTGCGCGTCGATTATTATTATTTATCTTAAAATTTAATCAGCTAACGCTGCTGTACATGATATGACAAATTAAATTGATAAGCAATTTAATATTACTGATACTAATGAGCATCTTTATATACTGTAAAGAAACTTATTTAAAAAAAATATTATCCCAATTAAGATTCGAACATGGACTTCCTTACATTTCGTGACGCATCTTATTCGACCACCAGAGATGATATTTATCGCAATAATCAGTGTACATGTTAAAAGAATCTTTTTCAGGTAACATAAATAAACAATAGTAAGCGAAAATCGACCGAGAAATGTTCAATACAAATAAACGAAGAAAAAAACTGAACCATGTTCGATTAAAATGAATTTCCATAAGTACGTAATTAATATTTTTGTGTAAATCTTACAATTTACTTTCTCCCTTTTTTCTTTCTCGTTTAATTTACGCATAACGACATATTCAGACTAACAAACACTGTGTGTGCAAACTTAAGTATAAAGACGATCTACGATGCCGATTACACGTCGACGGATATTCTGCCAATTAAGAGCATCCCTTTTCCCACTTTCGCTCTGATCATGCGATTAACGCAGTGGGTCCTCAACGATCATCTTGCACGAGATCAGGTCGGTCAACTTCGTAAATCGACCCCCGCAAAAATCCGGAGTGTTCAGCGTCGACGTAAAGGGAAGGCAGCAAAGAAGAAAAAAAGAGAAAGGAGACGCTTTAAGTGCGCCGCAAATTGCAGTTTATGTATCACGAGGTGTCGGCTACGGGAATCTGTTAACCGATTCGCGACGTCGTCGAGGGAATCGATCGACGTACCGGATTCCGCGAAATCGGCCGTAATGCTTGATTAACATAATTTTCACGCGGTGAAAAGTCTCTTTGTCCATTCGCGTTCAGCGGTTAATCTCCGGATTGATAAGATGCGACTTGAACCATCGTGCCATCCTTTGGTAATCCGTAAATCGTTTGCGAGTCATGAAACACGAAGACAATAGTGCGCGAATAATAATATTATATATAGATATACAAGCAATCTATTCTCGAACGTAATCTCTGTTGTTTGAAATCTGTTCCCGTACAATCCACTATAAGAGAAAAAGTTATGGTAGGAACTATGAAAATGATACTCTATGTTTTTCTCTAAATATTTACATATAAATAATTACAAAAGACTACGCGTAAAATGTCAAAGACATTTTAGAAAGATGAGCTCACGTATCAAAATGTTTTGTACGAAATATTCATTGCAGACTTGAGATTTAAATGCTAATTTATGTTATTCTCGTTTATGTTAAAAAGAAAGGACTGAGATCAATCGCCAAGTCAATCAAGTTGTCTATCAATATTCTTGGGATGCGTATCGGATGCAATCGGATTTCTCTAATTGACAGTGGCAGAGTGCAAAATCGTAATACTGTGACAGAGCTTATCAAGTTTAGGAGGTATATTCGACAATCGTTTCAATTAAGCACTCGGCAGAGTCGATCTGCTGTTCTTATACGAGGCGCGAACGTAAACTTAAATGTGAGTCGATGTAATTGAGAAACTACACTCAGGAAGTCGTGTATAATGGAAGCAATTAAAATCGTTATGAAGTTTTCATTGTGATTCGATGAACGACAGGAGATGTACTTATGATCTCATAAAATATCAGATGATTTGTTTCTCGATATCATCTTAATTTTCCCCACTTACGTTGAGCTACATAATAGATCTGATTCTTTTTACGGTTGAACTTCTTGTACGGGTCATCTCTTTCCTCTTTTTCTTTTCATGTTGGAACTGTGTAAGATGTTCAGCAAAGAAGTACAGAACTAATATATGCATTATACATTTGTATCAGAATCTCACAAAGAACTCATTAATTATTATACTTTTGATTTTGAAAACGAGTTACGCAATTTGAAAAATGTGAATACTGCGGCAATGTACGCAGAACTTGCCGTAATTAAATGCATTTGTAACTTTGTAATACAAGTGTGCTTTATATCTGTGAAATAATTTTATAAAGAGACTTTACAATTATGCTCGCGCGTGAATTCTCGATTCCGGTTCGATTTTTGTTCAATCGCGCTCACCCCTTCGTGAACTTTGGTACTTACGGATACTTCGGTCCACAATAGGTAGCTAATAATGCAACAAGAGGGCTTGCCGTAACCGGTTGAACCCGGAAAGCTCGTTTGGCTGCATCTTAAGCCGCGTTAACAAATGCAAATCGCGACATGGCGACTTTTCCACGGGGATTAAGTCGAAGTATCTGTCTTCTCTTGTTCGGTTACTTCGATTCCTAACAAATGTTGTTCCTTTCTTTTTATTTTCTACCGTATTGCATAATTTGTCTAGTTATAGATCGTGAGATCAAATGATCATTGTTGGTATAGATATAATACGATGCATAGTGCGTTTAATATATATAAAACTGAAAAGAAAGTGTAAGGAAGAAAGTTTTGTTTCTCCGTATTCCGTCTTCCGTCATTCCGTTGACTATACATGTTCAAATAAGAGGAGTTTAACGTGTATATTCCACATTTCGTATTTTAGTATTTTATCTGTGGTAATGCCTGCACGTAGCTCCGTGTGAAAACCACAGATATCTATATATAATACACTGACTGCTAACTTCTATTATTTTCTTTGTGCATACAAATGTTGCCTATATAAAAGCAATGCGCGAAGTGGATGCAGCAATATACCTCGCATTTACTTTGCGTATTGCTTTTGTAGGCGATAGAAAAATTAACGGAGTCGACCGGGAACCCGAGACCCTTTATTCTCTACATCTAGTTTCATTTCTAAGCAATATGATCTACTCCTAATATTCCGTCTTACCTACATATATTTAATTGACCTCTATATTTTTATTTAACCTCTTAGCCCTTTTCATATTATTACGTTTTTATATAGATATTTGCCCTAATAAGAAAAATAATAGGAGTTAGCAGTAATGTATGCGTATTATATAGTTGGGAATGATTTTCACACGAAGCTACGCGTCATCATAAATTTTTGTTTTTATATAACAAGCTAAGTGACATTTTTTGTGACATTTTCTCGACATTGGTTGAACTCTCTTTAATGTTTAATTTTACGTCAAAGAATTCAGCGAATGCTATTTATAATAACGATGCAGAACTCTTTTATCTTTTATTTAATGATGATTATAGAAAATTTTTTAAAATTATTATTTATAATATTTATAAATTATTATTTATACTGATGTTATAAATTAATGCAGAATTCGATGTGCGTTATAAAATATGTGTATATTTAGAACAAAGTACTCAAAACAATAGATTTTTTGTTTAACCTTAATGCCCGACACTAGAAGATTTTCCCTACCCTTTCAATTTTTTATATAGTAGGTGTCATTTTGTTCTTACAATCAGTTATATGAAACATGACACAAAGATTCGAAAAAAAAAGGGTTAATTGTTAAAATTTTTTATAATAGAAATAAATCTTTAAGAAGAAATGATTTGGATTTCATTCTCAGATTTTTTGCCAAGGACTATTTAAAACTTTATTAGTTTTTCACACAAAAGTATATACCGATACACAGATACAGTAAAAAAAACATTGAAAAGACTAATATTGCTTTCGAGTATCTCTAAACTGATTTATATATAAGAAACGTTAACAATTCTCTTAGAATTATCATATCTTTCAAACAGTTCTCTTAGAATACATTGAAATTTTCGAGATTTCGATCGCCGAAAAATGTAATAAGAAAAAATTTCCGGTTGAAAATAAATGAATCAAAAGATTCTTATCATATCAATCAAAATTTCGATTATCTTAATTAGAATTTTAATAGATATAACCTGCAAAATATTTTGATTTGCGCATTTTCAAACAGAATTCCATAATTAATGCAATAAGTATACTTGCATAAGCCGGAAAAAATTTCTTTTCCAGATAACGCTGTTGTAAACGCGTTGAACGAGGAGTCATTTGTGTCATCCCGCGTGTTTCTCGATCGCATCGTTGCGCGATTAAACGCGATCGATCGCCCAAGACAAAAGCGTCGGCAATTAATCCGAGCGAGCAGAGCGGTAGAGTGCGGCGGTCGTGTCAGTATAACGCAAAAAGGTCTTCCCCGTCTCCACGGCGGGAAGCCCACCGAAACGCGATTACGGCGTAATCGGTGGGTAGAAGCGAAGCATGGAATTATCAGGATTTAAGGAGGCAACAAAGTGCGTTTTTACGAGGGTCCGTCCAAGGATGGCCTTTATAGTCCACCAAGCCTCATATTCCTGCTCGGTCTTCGCGTATCCTCTCTTTCCTCCGTCTAACCCCCTACTCTACCTCATCTCCCTCTGTCGCCCTGGCGTGCATGGATTGTATGTATGTATAAGCAGAAATACCGGAATAATCGCCACTGAGATATAATTAAGCCACTAATGACCACTGTGGATCGTCCGTCGTAGAGCGGCCAGCAGGATCACCACCGGTCGTCGGAGCCTCATGCGCACCCGTTCGCGATAATTATCAAATAAAATAAACACCTCCGAGAAGGGACACGTAATGAATCAAATCGGGGGCTCCCTCGGCGAGCCGCGCCATCATCGTGGCCGAAGTCTCGGAACGCATTCCTTCGCACGGAACGGATCGAAAATACCGCGAACGCGACGACGAGATTTCGGGGACGGCACTAATCGATATTATTACGCTAATAACGCGCTTTCGGGTATAATGGCGACGCTCTCGCGCGCGGGCGACCCGAGGCGCGTAATGAGCGTAATTACGCGTGGAATGCTCAATCTGTTGGTAAACTCGATGTCGAGCTGGCCAATCTTCGGATAAACAGTGCGGCCTCCGTTGAGATTTCACCGAAGGAAAATTGATCTGGTATCTCGATAAACCGTCGTGTACGCTTGGATTAATAATACGCAAAATAATGGACGGGAATTGTGTTAATCGTACACATAAATTTTCAACGCTGTGAGATGTATTGGACTTAAACTTTCAAAAATTGTAATAATTAAGCAATCAAATAATGTCTGTAAATTAACAACGTTGCGTAATGTCGTAAAATGAAGCTTTATGCAATTGTTAAAAGGATTACATTGAGAGAAAAAATTGCAATTACCATAATTCAATAATAATTTATCGTCATTATTGATGTTATATTATATGTATGAATACACAGTAAAAATTTGTATTAAAATTTGTGTCACAACTAATCCACTTAAGTTCTTGTTAACATTTTTTGCTAAATTTTTAACATGTCCGAGTGTGATAATGTCATTTGAATATTTTGCATTAAATTGATGTTTAACATTTTTTTGGTATTAATAATAACAATTTATGAGTGAAGAAGTAATGCAAAGATAATGTATTTTAAAACATAAATTCTAAGATAAACGAATAAAATATGTTAACATGTAACTTTAATAATTTAACATAATATAAATGTTAGTTTTATTAATATTTATAGCCTACTGACATTTTAACTCAGAATTTCTCATTTTCAATCCTAGCACTGTTATAGTGTTTTTCATTAGAACTACTACTACTATTACTATTACTACTATTAATAGTATAATAATATTGTGTAGATATATAATTAATAGTAGTAAACTGAAGGTGTCATACAATTCATGAATTAAAATAACACAAAATATTCAAACAATACAATCACTCACTTAAATTAACACTCGGATATATTCAAAATTCAACACAAAATTTTTTTAGTAAGGACTATTTCTAACACAAATACTCTGTATTACTATTAACATCATAACAATACATTATAGCAATATTATAAAAAGAAAGTTACTAACCATAATTATTTAATCATGAATTCTAGAATTCACAAACATTTTTCTCTCAGCGTATAATGATGCTGTTTCTTCCAACGAGAAAAATCGACAAAAAAAATCGATGATGAATGAAAACTCACATTAGGGCAGAGAAAGAGAGAGGTAACTTGACTTTTTAAAAATCTCACAATTAGAAAACTCTTTACAACTCGACGTTTCTAGTACTTTTATTATCATTAGCGTACTCATATGCATTCGAAGACAGACATCCGAAAAAGCATGCAAGAAACGTACAACTCGTAAAATCGGCATGCGGGGGACGTACGAATATTTGTTCGCGTCAAGAATCGATCACGCGATTCACCACCCGCTTCGTATGTCACGCATCGTTCTCTGATAAATGCGCGAGAGATAAGAGAGCACATAATCGTGCGCGCGGGACAATCTGGAGAATGCTAAGCAGTATTTAATACCTGTACTTTTACTGTACATCTGCCGTGCGGCTATTAACGACCGCGCATGACTGATTTATATTAACAAGTTCCATGCCGCACTAATTTGAAGTGACCACACTGTATGGATCTTGGGTGGCTTATAATATTTTTGTTTGTGTATATTATATTTATTAAATAATATTTTATAATAGTTAAAAAATTATAAAAATGATTATATTATAAAGAAAAAATTATATTATATTATAAAGAAAAAAATTTAATATATCAATGTTACGTACATCATAATTATATATCCACGATCATAATTATATATCCATGATATTAAAAATTATTGTATAATTACTTCCTTTTATAATTATAATTATAAATAATTTTATAATTATTTTATACATATAATAATAATAATTTCCAAATATCAAATGGAAAGGTCACTGATGATATATGCGGTTCGGAATGTGGTAATTAAATGAGTATAGGCGTGCGCATACAGAAATTTCGAAGAATCTGTGACGTGTTTATTGCCTGTTAAGAGACAAAAGCTAACTCGTTGCAACTTGTTACGAATAATTAATTCTTGCCTCACATCGAACGCCATAGATTCTTATCGAAAAATAGTTTAATATTGAATATAAAATTATATCTTAGAATATGTTCCTTTAAGATTCGGTTTATTTTCTAGTTAACTTGTGATTAGGCTTAATCTGATGATAATGTAAAATATTTTTTAGCTATAGTAATCATAGCTAAACTAATTTGTAATAACTTTTAAAGTTACCACTACAAAATTATTATTAGTCTAGTGCTTAATTATAGCTAGAAAAATACAATTTTTACATTATTATCAATTTAAGTAAGATTAAATCACAAGTTGATCAGATAATGAAAAATCGAAAATTAATCTGAAACTGGATAATAGAAAATTTCAACGATCTAAATTCGCACGTTCCACAGTGATTCAGTCTACAGCGACATTGTTTCATAAAATTGCGTAAAGAGAAAACAATTCACGATACGAGAGGGCTCGTGTGTGCAGTTATCTCAATCTCGAAGCACTTCTTGATCTGATCCAAAAGATACTAATACACAATAATAACTAATACACAATAATAATGACATTTTTAATGTCGAGGAAAAATAAGACAAACAAACGCGTAATGGAGCAATTAAGGGCGATCCCTGAAAGGAGGGTAAATGAGGCTGGTAGGATTTCCGGCAATGTATTTACGCCACCAATTCTGGCTTTGCGTTAGTAACAGGGAAGGTCCAGGCGCACGTTCATGTAAGCTGCGATAATAGATTATGATAAACGATATAAACGCCTAATACTGGGCTTGTGTGATAGTCACGGGGCTCTCCTGTGTCGCTTAATATCGCAACAACTGTTGGAGATACCGTAAAAAATGTGCTGCTTACGCGTTAGGTAGATTTTGAAGAGACCTCAAACGAAACCTCTAACATGATAGACAAAACAAAGATCTCACCCGCAAAAAAGGTCACTGTAATGTTACATTGACGTATTTTTACGTATTTTTTGAATGATATATTTTCCTGATAGATTTTAACACACACGCACGCACGCACACACGCACGCACGCACGCACGCACGCACGCACGCACGCACGCACGCACGCACGCACGCACGCACGCACGCACGCACGCACGCACCACCCACACACTACACTACACTACACTACACTACACACACTACACACTACACACTACACACTACTACGTACGTACGGTACGTTACTTACTTTA
>NW_012130073.1:1554817-1555745 GCF_000143395.1 Atta cephalotes
AACCGTAACCGTAACCGTAACCGTAACCGTAACCGTAACCGACCGACCGACCGACCGACCGACCGACCGACCGACCGACGACACGACACACACNCCCCNCACACACACACACACACACACACACACACACACACACACACACACACACACACGGGTGACGAATTTCTTTCCCTTCTATTAATGCTTAATTTTTTATTAATTTAATAAGCATACCGCTATTATTTCTTTCTAATGTCGAACATATTATGAATTCTAATTATACTAACGCGAATATTAAATGTAAATTTTTTTCCAGATAGAAATGTGAGCATTAACTATGAACCTTAACGTTACAAATATTTGCACATACATACACATACTGTCTATTTTGTTAAAACAATTATGATAAAATAAGAAAATGAGAAATAAAATGTATCATCTCATGAAATATCATACTGAATTACGCTCGTACGTTAATATATGTTAATGTTATATTATCACAATATCTGAAGCTTATTAATAATATTAATGCAATTCTTGCCATCAGATACATAAATAATTGCAGATTTCTCCGTCAGAAATTACGCGAGCGTTTTCCCCGCGAAGAAATCGCGATTATGAAAGTGCACTCGTCTATTGTTGCGTCCGCATTGAATATATTAGCACGCTAATGATGTGTAATTATACGTCCCCGTGAAAAATATGGACCGGCCGATTACTGGACTTGCAGATTTTTGCCGCTCATGATTCAAAAATCGAATATAACGACATCGCTTGCATTTACCTGCTTCGATATCCAAGAGAGATTCGCAGCGGTCTGGATACATAGAAAAATCTGATTTCCGTGCACGGTAAAGTTTTACGACCGGTCTCCGAAAATCAATGTGTTCCACAATGCGTCGTAATAATTTACGGCTACTTTTAATTTTTCTCTTTATGATATATACAC
>NW_012130073.1:1558225-1581546 GCF_000143395.1 Atta cephalotes
TATATATATATATATATATATATATATATATATATATACACACTAGTTTTAATCACGTATTAGAAAACTATTTGTTTATTTGAGATAAGTAAAAGATTTCGTTATAAATTTCGAAATGATTTAATTGAATATTTTATCATCATGTTTCTTAATTTAATGAAATGTTCCTTAATTTTCTTTATTTGTACAACAAAGAAATTTTTCGGTAACTTCGACATTTAACAGAAATGTGTAACAAATTGTCGCTGCGATTACAGTTTGGAAACTTAGTAGCGGGTTGGCTGATCAAAGAGCTGCGAAAAGGGGAGCGAAGAAATTGCATTGTTTCGTGCAACTTCAAAAGAAGAGTCGATTTAATAACAGAGGGGAAAAGGATATATTCCTAATATTGGTAAGAGGACCAAAGAAAAGCGGATGTCGCAGTTCGAAAAATAATCAGCCGGGATGTGACATAGCAAGCGATATATAGATAGCATATAATTCAAGCGAGTTTATTTCATGCAAATCTATTGTAAGAGGGGGTGGCCTTCTTCTTTATGAATACGAGATTAGGGCGCCGCGGAAGCTACCGCTAGCGCAGCGGCAATTCGAGAACTAGAAAAGCGCAGCACGAAATGGGAATTCTTAATCGACAGACGAGATAGACAACGGCCTACGCCGCCCCGTTTATTATAAATGGTGCTTATTAGTAAAGCCAGTCGTTCCACGTTGCAGTTAAACATCACCCGCTAAACACTAATATCGCATCATGGGGACACAAGTCACGCTCTTTTTTCCTCCCCCTTCTGCCGCCCCTTTTTTTCCGTCCATGCCGAACTCCACGGCGGAATAATCGCTACGCCACGAAATTGCGAGCAATTCAAGCCGTAACGATACGGTCGCGTTCCGGTAACTAATTTTAGCATCACAGATAATATTACCTGCGATATATTTACGCCCGTTAGCGAATTAGCGAGAGCCAATCTTATCACGCAAGTGAAGATAACGTAATTACATCGATACGAAATTGCATTACCTTTTGCGATTTCCTCCGCGAGCAGCGTAATAATTATGATTAGTGCTAATAGAATAAACACATGCAACTTATAAAGAAAGAAAACTTGTTGAAGAAAACCCTAAAATTATCGACAAACGTTCGCGAGGACAGTTTTGCTGAAGTATCTAAAAATTTAGATAAGCTCAGACCCGAAAATAGTTTTATTGGATCAGAAATTTTAAAATTAAAATTTTGATTCGAATACTATTCAGGATCTAACGAAACAATTAAAAATAACATGGTTATAAAAAAGAAATACGCTTAATGGTGAAAAATCAATCTGGCAATATTAGACTTATGTAATTGAATAAATAACTTCGGCTATTTTTTGAACGTAATTATGCCAATTTAATTTTTCCACGCGTAATCGGACAAAACGCAATGCGAACCACCTCTGTTGACCATCTCTGTCTGAAATCAATACATTACAGAGGTGCATTTTTATTTCGCCTCGTCTGCGATTAGGCGCAGCGACGTAATGGCGATCGTGTATACATCGCATCGGCACGGCGCTCAATCAGCGACGTAAAATTTTACGGTCGCTTCGTGTCCTCGAATCAGTCGTCATATTTTTCAGCGGAACGCAAAATATCGCGGATTCCAGGTCACCGGCTCGGAGAGTTTTGCGTGTTCAGCCCTAATTTACGCGTCGTAGAATTTCGCGATGTGGTTTTGTGATATACTTGAGATTAATGTAACGGTTGGATTTTCGATGTTAAGTCACTGATTTTAACGTACCCTAAGATGCATGATATTAAGATAATATAAAATCCATTCTATCGTAACACGATAACGATTGAAGATTTAAGTCTAATAACCGTTTCGAATCTCGATGTAAATTATAAAAATTTTGATATACTTTGGATATGTGGCAAAACAGCAGAACAATGAAATCCTTCTTTTGAAAAATCGCGGATATCGATTAATTTAGAAATACTATAACTTCACGAACTAGGTTCTTCATGGAATGGAAAAATCGTGTTCCTACTGTAAAGATCGATTTCAAATGGAGTATATCTACATAACACTATCAGTAGATATAAACTACTGTTGTTTTCACACAATTTGTACAGATTGTACGTCTATGTGCTCCATCAACTATATAGCTATTTCGCGAAAATCATTTACAGAAGAAACAATCATGGTTAATAAAATATATTTATTCAACAAATTTTGGTGGAAGTAAACATAATTCTGCTTATTAGCAAATATTTTGGTACGCAACATTTAGGTACTGATTAGAATTTGATAAGTGCGTATGTAATCCAAATATCTAAATATTACGACTACAAGAAAAAAGAACGTGATTGGATTAACGTAATATATAAGAGTATTGGTATAACTTAATGGAATTTTTGGTTATTATAATTAATTTGATATACACTTCAGGTTAATTTGACATATTTTTTTCAGCTACAAAAACCGTCATATCTATAAATCTATGATGATATTATGCTAATAATTTTTTTATATCGGTTTCTAAATTGCTTTGTATGACAAACTCTCTTCATTAACTTGTTCCTATGACAAATTCGCAATAATAAACTATAGAAAAAAGAACGTATCCCCTCTCTGCAAAGTGATATATGTCAATTATCTCGTGCGCCAAGTACATGTTTTGAGAATTTAAGCGCATTTCGCCGAGAACGCGCGTAGTGAAGAGCGATCACCATAATTCACGTCCATTGTTAGCGTTAAGGACGAGGCGTATCGCCACCTAAGTATTTCCAGTCGCGGACTTGACCACTTTTTTACCGCTTTGCCGATGATCACGCTCATGTCAATTAACGCAGCCGTGCGATAAACCCAAGTGCCGAAGAATGGACGCCCTTATTTTTAATTGAATCAGTGCGAATCGAGAAAACGGGCAGCTGGGCCTTCTTCCCATTCGCGGCACCGTCGATCGGAGTGTCCATTAAACGACCGATCGTTTCAGATAGAGAAAGTAACTAGAATCATTTTAATGGAGCCTGATCGCGCGAGATAACAGGATTACGTTTCGAATCGTCGTCAAAAGCACATCACGGCGTGATCACGCCTTAAATCGTTGAATAAAGATTTTGACGGGCGAGTCCTTTGATTCGTGTTCAGATAATCAAACGAGTCGTAAAGTTAAAGATGGTTCAAAGAAATCTTTTCAAACAAAATTGACAGACGTGAAATTTAAATGGGTAAGGAAATGGAATTATGACACTGGAAATCATGATATGTCGAGAACTTCAAGGAACCACTGTGAATGCGTTCGGATATCCGTAATTCTTTTTTCTTCGAATAAACAAACTGTTTTTCTAACTGTTATGGTTCGCTGTAAACCAACCGCATATTCTGATGCATTTCTTTTAAGCAATGATTCTTTTACAAATTATTTGCAAATGTAACATATTAAATTATCTACGTATTCTCTCATGATATGAAAATTTTAATGGAAACTTCATTCAGTTTTTTTTTTCCGACATCTTTTTTATAAAATCCATTAAATTAGTAAAATAACTTATTGACAATGTAATATATGAGAATCTATACAAAAAAAAGTTGGTTGAAATAACTTAAAATATGTAATATATATAATATATATAATAACTAGATTGCTTAGTGAAGTATGAACGATCCATAATTTTGATTAAAATAATCAGATAAACTTAATTGCATATATTATGATTACGGTAACCAGATATCTTTGGCCGTATGAATTCTTGTGAAAATAACAAAACTTTTGATTAAAATACCAGATTATTTAATTATGATAACCGGAATTTTTGTTCAGTTTAATCAATAACTTATTTAATTGTATATATCATGTTAATTCAATCATGATCTTCTTTTCTTGTAATCACAATAACCAGCTACTTGGATATTATTACTACATACTCACAAACTAAACTCTAACCGGTATCATACTTAAATGTTCTGGTTGTAATTAAAATATTTGGATATAATAACTAGAAATTTTGTTCATTTCCACTAAAATTTGCAATATTATTTCAACCGAATATGTCTTGTTAATTTAACTATGATTATTTTTTCTGTGAAGATAATAAACTATGTATATACGTGCTTACGCGCTACTTTTACCTCTTAAAACGGATGTCGCAGCGTGCAAAGCTTCCAGCTGTGGAAGTTAATTTTTTCGGTGAGAACTAATTTCGCGGTGATTTCAACGCGCGGCATCCGTCGGATTCGACGACTGGCCGGCGCCAACGCCGACGAGATAGCTCGTCACTTGCGACAAGTAGAAGCGGCGACTGACCAACCGGGCCGATTGGATTTCCGCGCGATAATAGTCAGTGGGGTATAAAAAAATATTTTAACGCGCTTTTTAATTGTCGCGCAGGCCTCGCACCCGCTCACAGATAAGCAAGTTACACAAACGCGAGATAATAAATTATAGCCATTTTAATTGCCGTTCGCCTCGATCGTCTCTTCCGCGAGAGTCCTCGCAACCACGGCGATAACGCGCCGCACGATGATATTCCGTCCACCAATCGCTAATGATTTATCGTCGTAAGAACGGCTGACTGTTAAATGCTTTTCGCGAATTCGACTTTGAGACGGGTGTGCTGCTCCGACGAAACGAGTCACTTAATCTCAATCACATTTTTTGTTCGGCTGTACTTGCTCACAATGAGATGCGCTTAGGAGCTGTTAACGTCGCATTATTAATAATGTATGTTAATAATGAACGATCATATAATCTTACACTGCAAAGTCGCAAGATGGATGAATCATTTTTTCAAAGGTTTCACTCGATAAAAATTAATTAAATAATAAAACACAGGATAACGCGAGTTATTTTTCCAGCGCCTTAATTTATTTATATCACATGAGGATATTTCTATCGATCGCCAGCGTCGACGATTTCGCGAGAGAGCGATGATTAATGTATTTGCGAAATAATCGACATCGCGAAACCGCGGATGAATAAAAAAAAGTACCCGGCATGTGCTCGTTTAGGTTCACTCGGTCTAATTAGAAATAGAGAAAGCGAGCGAGCGATTGCTCCCCACACGTTCACATCGTAATTAATTAGCCCCGGGGGAACTATTTACCCCTTTTCTACTCTTTCTCGTCTCGGCCGGCCAAACAAATTGCAGCAATATTAGAAAACCGGACACACGCACTATGAAATATCTACAAACCAGCGGCGTTGCACCTTTCCTTCAGAGAAAATTACTTTCCCGCCTAAATGTTCCAAATCTCCCATCTTTCAACGGAAATTAAAAGTCACTAATGTTTCAAATCAACTAATGTTTCTAAATGTTTTAAATCTTCGTGTTTTAAATCTATCGACGAATGGCAATTAAAAGTAAAGTCACTAATTATTATAAATTCGGTCCAATTATGACAACACGCATGTCAGAATCCGGACATATAAGACATCTTAAAAACTAGAAGTAGATACCGAATGATCATTATTATTCGTTCCTTCTTTCTTTTTTAGATTAATATTATATTTCTTCTTTTTTAGATTAATATTATATTTCTTATGTAAAACATAAGATTTTAAATTTGTTTACTTTTTAATAATTACGTCCTTTTTACTGAGAGAAAATATTGTAATATTGTGAAACAAATATTGCTTACGTTTACATTTTCTTCGATACTTATTAATCATAAAAAAATTTGATTGTGATAAGGAAATATTTCTAATATTTCTCATTCAATTGCAAAAAAAAAATAAAATAAAATAGATGGCTTATATGATAGAAATAAAATTTTAAAATTAAAAATTTTTAGAATTAAAAATTTTAGAAATAAAATTCGCCATATTTAAATACAAATTTATTTTAATATAATAAGATTGGAAATAAGACCGTTTGTATTAAATACATACTTTAAATACGAAGTGCCACTTTTTTATTTTTTTTAGGATGTATTAATGATATATTTAATTTTTCATTTTCTTTATCTTCATAGTAACTTTTTTGTTTGATTTTTTTTAGTGAGACAGAAACTTGATCCTTTTTTTGTTGTAAGATATTGAGACATCGCGACGTCGTATGTCCAAATTTTGGATATTATCTACAACATTTTGTTTTAGATAAAAATTAACCCGATTCAGTCAAAGTTCATTTTAGTAGTCCTTTAGACAGTCTGCAAAGTTTATAACTGCGACACATTGAAATACACATCGTTCTTCCTTTTAAGGATCTGTACATTAACACCTGTCATTAATACCTAAAGCATATCAGGTAACATTCTGTAAAACATTTTTATTTCACGATACATTAAAGCAGTCGTTTATTTTAAAGCGCATTTGTCTACGACGTATAACAGGTTAGCTAATTCTGTTTAGTTTATCCTTCCGTCGCGATAAACATATCGCCATCGATAGGTGAAACAAGGTGATCACAATTAGGCAAACATTCGTAATCGTAATGTTGTACATTACCATCGCGGATGTCTCGGGATCAGTTTCATAAGTGGAGCTTGTAAGACGCGATTGGACGCCATCGTGAAATATCGCTCTTAATAGTTCGTTGCGCCTTGCCGTAACTGTCACCGATTAACAACGAATAATTCCAGCCGCGCGTTATTAATTACAATCAATAACCTGCTGTTCATCTCTTTGCTCATGCCATATTATTTTTTATCTTACAATCGCGATTTTCTATCTTACAATCGCGGAATCGTAATCATGAGGAACGGAAAAAACATAGTCAGAGATAAATCCCCCCGCATTTCTCTGCCTTTCGTAATTTTCATTCCGCGCCTCCGGCGGCGGCAATTACGCTTGCTAGTAACGCAAACTTCTCGTGTATATCAATCGCGTTTAATTAGTCGTCGGCATACCGTTGCAGTACCTATAATAGTAGGCGCGGGAATAAATCGCAGTGACGTACGCATGAGAAGTATCGGCAATGCGACACCGTTGGTGACCCCGATGGTGAATTCCCTTTCTCGCTTTTCCCCCTTCTCCTTTTTTCTTTTCCCTCTTCTCGAAAAATTTCATGCTTGCACGAATCCCATTATCGCCAGTGATAAACCCGGAAAAGTTTGTTCCCGCTGATAGCAATTAATTTAGGGCTGTGTCTGCGTGATAAATCTTGAAGAGATATCATAATGCTAAATATATGCGAGTTTTTTCTTCCTATAATAAATCTTTCCATCAATAAAATCGTTTCATAATAATTTCGAATTTGAGCGGAATGCATACGAAAGCAGCCAGAAACTTGCCGTGAAGATTAAAGTTGTTGAAATATTCGATGATTATCACAGATACGCACTGAATTACATTGAGTCATTATTTGAGAGATAGCTAATATGTCACAATATTTTATAAATTCAACATTGAACATAATAGGAATGTGCAAATAATGGAATTTAATTCAATGTTCATTCAATTTTGTCAATTCTTGTCTATTTACATTGTAAGCATTTTTTTTTTGCATCCATTAAATGTAATATATGTATAATTTTATTAAAAACAGTTATCAACTTATGCTTAACTTTATTTAAATATTTTTCTGTATTCAGTATTTCTGTATTAATCTGTATTCAGATGAATATATATAAACACATCGTTTGGATGGACACATCTCAACCCGAAGAATAAGATATGTAGACAAAATATAGAAGTGTCAAAAAGGTGATACTTTGTGATTCACAATCAAAAATAAGAAAAGGACTACCTGAAAAAAGGGAAAAATCTAGTTTTAAATTCTGCCCAATGTTTAAAAATGTCTTAATATTTCCCTTGTAATGTCGCCAATAAATTTTGACAATTCAAGACGCCTATAAATTTTAACACGCAGTTTTAACAAGCAGTCAAAACACAGTTGAAAATCGAATTTTATTCGGTCATCAAAAAACCATTAAAAACTTCATTCAATCGTAAGAATATGTCTCATAATCCAATCCGAAATTTTAGATACTTTACGATATTTTTGACACTTCACAAGTTCCCACAGTGATAAGTGTATCTAATTCTATGAGGATTACATATATATAGACGAATGTTTCTACCGATTGTTATATCGAGCAAATTGCATGGTCGGTGTTTTTGACGAATATATCAAGATACTTTCCCCGAAAACGAAAGCAAACAAAAACGCGATGTCTAAATAGAGGGCTGGTATGTGACGCTAACAGACGTTTCTTGACACCGGTTTCTCTTATCTACGCAGGTATCAAAATCTGTCGTGTCGCACGCATTTTCTCTCGACCCTCACTGCACAGACCTCCAATCGATGATGTTTTCATGTATGGTCGAATCCCACTATTTCCCGCACTTAAATGTACGGCTCCCGCAGCGTTATTGAATTTGAGCATTACGTTATGCGAGGTGTCAAACATAAACGACAAACACCAAACACCGATAACACATTCTTCACTTGCTTGAAAAAAGTTCCGAGTTGTAGTGGCGCTTCTGGTTTTCGTTATCTGAGAGCTTCTGTCATCGTTAAATAATTTTTTCATTTATCTTCACGAAACAATCGATTTGTTATCAATGATTAATACTTAAGATAAATCTTCCTGAATGGAATATAATTGAGGGTTATTAATATCTAATTAGAAGCATAAAGAAGAAATCATAACACACTGGAACTAAAATGATGCAAAACGATATTATTTCTAAATTTTTAGCAAAAGCTTGCTACTTGCAACGTGTGGAAACTTCGTAACTACAATCTGATTATAGCGGCTGAATTGGGATAAAGAAGAAAACATTCTTTACGTATCACTCAGATTTTCGCATGTTAAAAGAGCGGAAATCCATTAAGAAGAACAAAGGATAACAAATATAAGTTGTGACAGGAGAGCATGTTGCCTTTGGAAAAAAATAGATAAATTTTGTTATCTGTCCTCATGCAGAACACGAGCAAAGAGAATGCAATGTCCAAGAAGAATCATATAAACCGAGAAAGATTTAAACGAGTCTTACACTGCTTCAAAAAAAAAATAATATATATATATGTGTGTGTGTGTGTGTGTGTGTGTACATATACAAATGTATGGGCGTGGAAAAAGAAAAATAATAACTTTTAGAGAGAAATAACTTTTTTTCTTTAAATAGGATGTGTTTCTAAGTACTTCTTCCGAAATTCTGCAAGCACAACACCTCGTATGTTACGAAAAACTGTCTTTTAATTTCGAAGACAACCTTTTGCAGTGTCAACATGAGACAAAAAAGTTTCTTGTATTCACATGAGGACGCATTGACCGGCCTCGCATCGACATCACCGAGTCACGCCTAAATCCAAGATGTTTGACATATGAATCTTGTCTAAACTTCTACTTAGTTTCTTTCTGTTTTTAAAAGAGTTACATTAGTCACATTAGTGTACACATAACAGAGTTACAATAATGTGAGATTGTACAAACGTAATAGCTGATTTTTCGAACTAGAACAAATTGTTGAATGATTTTAGTCTTTATACAGATTTTTTGTGTCTAAATTGGAGATAATAAATCTGTTCTGCTAAAAACTGTTTGCTAATAAATTATTGAAGCTCGACCTCATTGGATAAGGATTCATTATTTTTTGCCGTATTTTCAACCAAGCTATCCAGTATATTCTTATTTTTTATTTCTTATTTTGATTTGCCATCATAAGAAACTATGAATAATTAGAGACTATTTATTTTGGATTTCGAGAGAATTGCACGACACCGGTTACTGACGCGTGTAGGACTATGCTCTTCCGCAGTTTCACTAAATTAGATCAGATATTGAAATTATCACGAGAAGGAAAGCACCCCATCACTCAATAACACCCCGTCATACGCGCACCGATCGTGAAACCGAACTTCACTGAATTCTCGCAAAACGGCGGTGAAAGAGATTTTCAATCATTATTTCGGCCACTACTGCGCTTCACCACGGCGATGACATCGTGAACAACACCGTGAAGAACGACTTTTCACGTACCTGGGTTCATATCCCGGTAGCTCTCGATTTTCCTTTAAGCTGGCAGTAGCACTCGCACCCTTGGACTCTCACTGTACTCTCTTGAAGCACAAATCTTTTTCTCCGACTCTTCTTGCAATTTTTTGACAAACAATGTCCCGCACTTTCCACTTTTAACCGAGTTTCCACTAAGTATCCTGCGCGGAAAGTGGCAGTTGTGACTCGGTGACAGAGTGGCTATCTGAGATATCCTGCGCGGAATGAGGAACCACGGACGGAGGAAGCGCGATAGGAACGTAGAGAGAAATGATATTGAAGCACAATCTTCGGGGCGAACAGTCTTTGAAGCCGTTCGCGAGCCGATGAGTGAGTTCACCATCCGAATACCCGTGGATCTCCGTGGCACATTATGCGATACCTCTTGATTGACGTATGCAGCGACATGCCTTCAACTGGATTGGACGTAGGATATTTACCGGGCAGTCACTTTCTTGACCTGTACTTGGCACAAAGTGATCTCTCTGCGAGAGAGAGATTCACTTCAGTGAAGAGTATATTTCCGCTCTGAACAGTTGACAGTCATTAGAAGCATTAGACCAACCCGGCAATTCCATGGTCCCCCAGATCCTTCGTGCCTTCCGGGACTCAACTCATCAACACGTCTGACGATTGTGTGTACATATCTGTTCTTGTACCCTGTACTGCTTTTTCAATTATATTCGAGAAATGTTTTCTTCTTTTTTTTTCAATATTTCAGTATAGTCCGTAATTAACCAAAAAACTAATATCTCTTGTTCTTCCTTTTCTAATTTAAAGGATATTTTTTGTGTGAGAATCATGAAACTTCTCCATCTTTTTTCTTTCAATGGCAATTTGCATCCTTATTATCTCTTGTATTCCTTTGTTCTTTTTAATGGATTTTCCTCCTTTTTTCACAATATTAACAGGCTTCTTCAATTCCTTCAGTCACAGTAATACAAACGAGAAAAAAAAAATAACGCTACGTCCACACGAGTCAGAGGAACTTTTTAGATCTAGGTGACGTTTAGAGACTGATATAGCACCACCCGCTTCCACTACTACATCCGCGCGAAGAACTGCCCCTCAGCGAACGAGCGTGCGATGGTCCTTGACGAGGGGGTGGCGAAAATACGTTGTCGTGACGATAACGGCGGCAATTCGGTAATCTAAAGGCTTAGGACACTCGCACGGAATAACGGCGGCAGAAAGAGTTCCTCTGCCCCGGCTCCGCGGCTCTCGCCTCTCTCTACACGCACGGATATAATATTTTAATGAAGGAAAGGCCGGACAGAGCGAAGTGCCCACGTCGGCTCGCGCTGCCGAACTGGTCGGTATTCCCCGCCCCTCCGACGGTTTCACCGACCCCTCCAGGAAGCGAGCATGCTCCTGCCACTATCCCACCACGAACCTAATGACCATCTCCACCAGTATATTATCGCAGGCTTTTCCCCCTCTGTACGCGACTTGCGCGAGTTGCGCGCCAGAGGTTCTTTAGGACGGCAAATGGTGGTCGATGGGGGGCGGGCATAGCTTGCGCGTCTGGATGCTGTGCAACGACATGGTGGGGTAGCAGAAGCTCTCCCGCCGCTCGGCTCGAACTACTTGTCCTAACCGTCGCGACCAGTGAGCCAGACTATCCCCTCCACATACTGTTAACATGCTGCAACGGCTGCCGTGTGGCATCTTTCGCCACCACCACATTTCTTATCGTTGCTATTTTCCCCACTACCCATCCCCACCCACCACCCATGATTACCACCACCATCGCGACCACCTCTACTATATCGCGTCTCTCTCTCTACTATCAGCAAAACTATGAGTATCGCGCCCGACAGGAGAACCCTGAAGACGGCATTCGGATTGCGACAGCGCAGAAGCCGCGAACGAGAACGATGCTACTAGTAGCGTTTGATAGTGGGGGGGGGAGGGGGAAGAGAAGAGGCGCGAGTTGGTCGTGATCGCGCGCGCGTTGCGTCGGCTGCTCTCTCCTGCCGGCCTGCAACTTCCCGGCTATCTTTCCGGCAAACTTTCCTCTTCTCGTCGGAGACGGGAGGAGAGCCCCGTCTTTTCCCGTCTCACTCGCTCTGTCGCCGTTTCACGCGTCCGGACGTATCGTCTGTCGTACTGGCCCGGACCAGGGACCAGAACCAAGATCCAGGATTTCCGACCGGCGCGAGAGATGCCGACATCGCTGTGTCGCGAGACCGGAAGAATTCATCGGCGTTCTTTCTCCTTCTCTCTTTGATTTTCTTCCGACGAGACACCAAGTCCAATATAATAAATGTGATAAGTGTTCTGCGCACTCGCAGATAACGAGACTGGTGCTAATCGCATGTTTTTCTAAAATGGTGATAAAGTTTGAGATAAATCTCCTGATCAGGAGGCAACATGTGTGTGAAGTTTAAGAAACACTATATTGAGCATTGATTCTTGGACCAAAATGGAGTCTTCGCTCGTATATATGGCTTATTATTAAGATATATGCATCGTTTTCAGTTCAAATATCTTTTATAATAAAAAACGAACAAATGCTTCGCGTAACAAATCCGTTGAATATATATAATCCAAATCACAAATCTGTCATCCTAAAAATCCTAATGTTCTAATCGCGTTAATGTCATAAATCATACTATAAACGTGCTGCAGCTATGTTATTAATAAAAGAATCAGGAAATCAGAAGATAATAAAGTAATAATTAAAATATGTATAATACTTAATAACAACAATTACATATTATATTAAAAGAAGATACAATTTTTAAGAGATTTCATTTGGTATTGTTAATTATATTCAGATTCTATTGTTTGTTAGAGAAAAATGAGATGTAGATGTATTAATATACACGATCGAGTCAGTCCTGTGCATTTCTTTTTCTTGAAATACTAAGATTTGAATAAATAATTGGTTTTTATTCTTTTCTTTTTTTAAATACACAACTTTATAACTTTATAAACCTTCTTAAAAATGTAAAGTACATGTGTAACAATTAGTTAATAATTTTTGCATGTAAAAATAATGAAAATTAATTTGGAACACAAATGGTCCATCGTATATACAGTAAAGGATCGAAATATTATTGTGTATTAACAATAAACAGTATTTAATTTTATTTTAATCGACTTTGTGAACAAGATGCAATGCATATCAAGTATTTCTATTATTGCCAGTACAAAATTCGTTCAAGAATGAAAGGAAGTTACGCTTACGTTCTCATAGTAACATGATATTTAAATTCCAATAAATTAAAACAAATGTATTAGAACTGCTCAAAATTTTAAATAATTATTTTCCAATTAGAATACCAACTGGAAATAGTGAGTTCGAGTATAAAAATGAGAAAAAAAATTTGTGTTCATGCGTATATGTGTTGCATATACGCGCGTGTGGATGTGTATAAATGTAAATATATAAATGTATAAATAGAAGATGTAATTTAATTGTTCCGAATGAAAAGAAGGAAAGTCATTTATCTTAATGTTTATCATAATCATTTTTTGAAAATACAAAGGAATACATTATAAATACATTAACCAATTTTATAAACTGCGTGTTGATTCCGATTGTTAGAAATGCAATCACAAATTGAAGCTAGAAGTAATATTATAAATTGTATTGACTGTTAATAATGATTAAACAAAAAACAAATATTATGAATCACTTTAGCTAGAATTTGAACCTAGTACTCCCGATTTTCCGGGACAGGTGTCTTTTAATTCGACCATGAGGAGATCTATCGCAATAACCAGTAACTAATCAGAATTCGACAAATCGAATCGGCGCAGTTTATACAGAATTAAAAAAATGTATTTATAATTTTCATATAAATATTATTAAGAATCAAGGTTCATTTCAAATAAAAATGAGATTCTTCTTTTATTTTTAATAATTTGATTATTTAATAGTTTTCGGTTTTCCATAAATTGTATTATTAGTTTCATTATTAAGTCTTTTTATAACAAATATCATAAAGAAAAATGTAATCTGATTAACACTTTATGATGCAATATTACTTTTAAAACTTTAATAAAATAAATAAAATATATAAATATAAAAAAATATTAATTAAAGAATTCACATTAATAAAAAAGAGTTTGCACTACTGGTTTTTATTTTGCAATTGTACATCATAAATTAGTAAAGAAAATCACATTTTAATATTAGTTGAAATCACATCGTTATTGTACGTCGGGATTAGTACAAAATAGAGCGGAAAATGTCAAAGCAAAACATGTAAAAAATTTTTTGACAGCGCTCATCCCAAACGCGTCTCAAGAAAAATAAGATAATAATGATGATGCACAGTATCCATGTTGAATAATTTTTGGTGAGAAAAAGATCGAGATATCTTTGATCCATCCGCTAAGCACAATAAATACCCTCTTGGATAATTATGAATTATGATAGATTCGTGACTCGAAGTTTCTGTTCCTAGTCAGGCATAATCGAGAAGGCGAAGGATTATTATTTGGAAGAGGAGGGATTGATCGAAGAGGGGTGAATACTGTCGATTTGGAAAAAGCAAATGGATTAAAAGGAGAAAACGAGACAACGAATAATGGATCAAAAGAAGAAAAAGAATCAATAAAAGAAGTCTCTTCGTCGTTTTCAAAAATGATCATTCTTATAATTTTATGACAGGATGCAGGATTCTGGACCAGGTGTTTTGAGAAAAGATATTCATACAGATTTTAAATCGCTTTTTGTCATGCTACGAAGTCATCGTCTTGTTCACATCTGTCTGCCGCAAATTAATCATCATGTATCGACGACTTTATAAATAATTTTCTCACCAAAATGTATTATTGCAAAATATCTATATGATAATTCTTAGACTATATCGTTACGGTTGTTCGATTATAGAAATTTCTTATTACAAACTTCTTGCATTATGTTCTAAATAAAAAGCAGTCAAAAATTATTTTTTATGCTGCCGTGTTTATTTTTAAATTATTTACAGAAATGAAATTATCAACAAAAATTATGTAAATTACAAAATTCAATTTATATGGTTGATTCATACGTTTAAGACCGCCAGAAGTAGTTTTATGAACCAATCGCAGGATCGTATTAGTATCTCAAGTTGTTATTAAAGATGGTTTTGAAATATAAGAATTATAAATACTGGATACATATCGACTTATATCATGTCGATTTGGAAAAATCTAAATCCAAAACAAAACAAAGAACAAAAGAAGTACAGGTACGTTAGAATCTAAACATCTAAAGCTTCAGATTTCTAAAAATTTTGAAAACAATAGATTCAGACAAAAGAAAGAATTTAAGAAAGTAATAACAATATAATTTCTCATTTAAAATGAAAAAAAATACATTAGTTATAAAATATTTAAACTACGGTCCATTTGATGCTATAAATGCTTCGAAGAATTTGTTGGTTTGAAACATTTGTAGCGAGTGAATCGCACCATTAGTCAGGTATGCGTTGTAAAATATTTGTTCTTTTTCGCAAACGAATAGTTATTATAAACGAATAGTTCACAAAACTGTCCCATTGGCGCTTTACAGTGCCAAATTCACATCTGCATAACGAGTGTATCCGTGCGTCGTAATGAATTCTTTCGAATAGTAGTAGCGTAGTGGCGATGCTGCCGTCGCGAAATAATTAAGTGAAAATATAGATTACTTTGTCGAATCTTTGTAATAAAAATTTTTATATAATTGATATAGTACCTTTTTAATTATCTTGGAATTCTCAGTTTGTGAAAATTTCGAAAATTCGAAAATATGAATGACAATCGAGGAATTCTCCTAATCCTCAACAAGTTTACTATAGAAAATGCAAGAAACAAATATGAAAAATGATAAGATAATTGTTCATAGTCATCCATTAAAATGACAAGATATAAATGAACAACTTTTTACAGGTGAACTTGTTATTTGGCAAGACAAAATAAACAGACTCGCAACTGTTTGTAAAAATTGTATAAAATTTTTTTATACAACAAGAAAAGAGAGAAGAAGAGAGCGCAATGTACAAATTAATTTTTATGAAGTTTCTGATCTTCTATCTGTCTAACTATCCTATACATTTTCTAGGAATTTTCATGAGACATTGCAGCATAGTCAATTCACATTCGAATGAATTTTTGTTCGTTAATATCATCCATTATCCACGTTGTAATATGTATATTTAAAAAATTAGCATAATTCTATTGTATCTTTCATGCTCGCTTAGCAGGCCGAAACCTGACCTCACCCTTGCGGTGCCACCCCAAGGACAGAAACGGTGGGAAATTATCTGATTCACGTGCGTGTACACAGTACACCCTTGGTCGTCGCGTGTGCATCGAGTGCACGCTCCGACGAAACGAAGGGCTGGCTGTTCGACGACTCCCTCAAGAAGAACACACTCTCGGCTCGATCGCCTTGCGATTGCGATTCTTGCGATGCACGCAACGGTTACCAAGCACAGGTGAGAGCTCTTCGGGGAGAATTTTGTAGAGTGATGTCGCGACCGATAGAGGAAGACGTGAAAATGTAATAGCGGAACGAGAAACGGTGAGATAAAACTGGACACTCTCGTCCACGTCGTAACTTTTGAATCGAGAGGGAAACCGGATCTTACCAGACAGCCAGACGCCGTGAACTACATCCTTTTTCGATATTGGTGATGAGGGACTGCCGGCAATTCTTCTTTGCGTAACTTATATCAACTATCGATGCATCATTTTTAAACGCTCTTCGAAACTATGAACTTGAACCGGATTTGATTGTAGAATTTAATAGAAATCTTCCTTTATATATGCGCATGCGTGGAAAATTAGCGTTTTAGAGAAACGTTTTTGCAACAGAAATTTTATGAAGAAACGTGAGAGACAGAAAGGAAAGCAATTTGACCAAAATTATTCATTGACACGTCTTTTCCTATTATTGTCTCGACGCAGTTTATTTTTCTAACAAAGCATTCTTAGTCTTGTTTTAATAAAAGAATTTAAAAAAAAAAATGAAAAAGAAGATAAATTGTTCTACATGATGTAGCATTCTTTTATTTATAATGAAGCATTCGTTTTAGATTACGAAAAATTCATTTCTTAGAAATATTCATATCTAACGTCTAAATTTAAGTCAATTACATTTTTTATAAAAAAAAATTTCTGCTTATTGCTACTTAAAATTATTGAAAAGTCCGATACGCTTTATATTTTTCCAAATTTTTAATTATTTGTCAAGTATTTCCAAGTTATTCATATATGTAAGCTATAATAAAAAAATTATCAAGACAATAAAAACGACCTTATCTCTAATGCCTCCTTAAATACATACTAACGACAGAAGAACGGAAATGGTCTAATTCGTAGTCCAATTCGTAGAGAGATGCAAAAATGTCGGGGATGAGATGGGACCGTCTAATTAGTGAAGCGGCATATAGGTGGAAGAACAGAGGAAGCCGACAATTCCCCGACGGGATCCGCGAATGTTGTTTAAGGTCTAGACACAATGTTGGACCCCCGAATTAGTGGTCTCCCTACGCGGTGCCTCTACGGTAATTAACGAAATTAGTCGCAATTAGAGAGTTGGGCCCGAAAGTGGCTCCGGCGTGGCGTGTCTCTCGTGAGAGCCACCATAAGTATGGATCCTGAAGTCAGTGGAACGAAAAAAATCCTCGTACGTTGCATTTACGTCCAGACATAATATGATTAACTATCTCATTTGAAAAACAAAATTTGATTAAGTTAAACTAAAGCTTAAAAATGAACTGCTTTCAAGCTGAACCCTGAGGAACAAAAACTTTTGATTTTTCTTGATATGGAGTACTTAATTCAAGCGAGAGTGGGGGAGGGGGGATAGTTTCACACGTTGGCCAGCAACTATATACGAGAAAGTTAGGAATAGAGAGTGTGGCAAGTAGGATAGCAGTGTGCAGCGGGGGCATCTTAATTAAATTTTTTCAAATCACTCAAAATTTGTCAAAAAATAAAATATTTTTTTAATATCTCAAATTCTGGGAATACACCCACGGAAGCTTTGGATATGGAAAAAAATTCCATAAGTCTCTGTCATGAATTTAAACATAGAGAATGTAGACGTATTTAAGTCGAGAAGACATTTAAGATGAAAACTGCTAGACTGTTTACTAGAATATTTAAATGTAATTAATTTGATCTACAAGTAAGAACTAAAAGAATTAATCATATGTTCAATCGCTCGGCTAGTTGTTTTACAAACTTGAACGCACGACTTGATCTCGTTATTAATCGACGAGATCATTTTTATCTTTCGTGCATGGAAGTATACAGTGTAAGTCGTAACTTATTACTTAGAATATTTTATTTTTTTTTGATGATACAAAGAAATAGAGACAAATATTATTAGTTTGAAAAGGGCAAATAATATAATTATATGAGGGCTTGTATAATAATAATATTGTATTATACAAATGTATAATAGTATACTAAATATCTTTAAAGTCAAGAGTTTTAATTTTTTAGAAAATTTTGCAAATGTCATAATTTTTCCCTCATTTCCCTGTTGACTTTTCAATTTCCTTGACATTTTCCTAATTGCCAGTAACTGTGATTATAAGAAAATTCTAAGAAATTTCACTCTGAGAAAAAGGAGATATATTTTCTGTGATTAAATTAATATACAATTTTGGAATTTAAAGTAAGATAGGTATATGAAACTGAGGAAGAAAAAGAATTCTAGCGCCGTCTAGTGCACAAAACTAAATGAAAGGACTTTTTTACTAGAATCATATTTATTTAAAAGTTAAGAAAAATAAAGAAATACATAGGAAAAAGCAAGCTAGACAATCATTTCTTTTAGAATGCTTGTTATACACATTGATTTGAGCTTTTCCTTAAGGATACTTTCTTTACAAAAGTATTTCTGGTCAACGAAGTCCTAAATCTAGGAGGAATTATGAAAATTTTGACAAGAAAAAATGCATCCGTTAAAATATTTCTTTTGTAACATGTAAATTATAATAAAAAATAATATTAATTAGTAGTAAGTATTTAATACATTAATTCAGAGTAAGAATATGTATCCAATCACAGATATCACAAATATATTGATTGTATGCATATATTATAAATAAACGAAATACTTGCTAAAATCATAGTAAAGTCAGAGTGTATGTGTATCCCTACAGTATACATTTTAAATTTATGTAGATAATATTAGTTCTTATAAAAATTCACAGAAAATATATTTTTTATTTAATTTATATATTATTTATTTAAAGTCCTACTACTTTTCATGTTTTAATAGTTGTAAAATTGTTAATTATTTTATCAAAATTTATATAGGTATCCTTTTATATGTACATATGTATGTATATATTACACGGTGTATCTAAAATAAGGTAATAAACTTCAGGACCGAGTGACTTCCTAAAATATGAAAAAAAGTTTATATGAATATATGTCCGCAAATCCATGCTGTTACTGATTGTGAGATATAGCTTAAAATGTTTTATTATGCTCTCTAACCGCTGCCGCGCCGCACTATCGTGAGGAGTGGAGGATGTAACTTTTTCATTCAGGTTATAAATAAATATAAGCCTATATAAATATTAGCATTTGTTTTCATTCTGTATTTTACATTACGTATCAAGAAACACATTTTTCAATTATTACTCATTTATTTAAAAGTTAGCGCAATGGCAAACTATTTATTTCGTGAAATAAGTAGATATGATTTTTATGTATGGTCGCGCTATGATAATAGTTGAACATATACTATACGCATCTTTGATGCTTGTGACACTATTCGCAATTGCCCCAGGATCTTTGAAAGAATGTGATAGTTCGTGATCCGTCGAATCCAAGCACGTATTGAATCAAAATGAGACACTTCGAATATTTATTATAATTAAAAATTGGAAATAAATACTATTAAATAATAATAAATATTATTTTTTTATTTTCCCCTATTAATAAATGTGAGCTGTATTTCAGTAACAGTGATATTTACGAATATACAATTCCATATGAACTTTTTAAATAGCACCACTACGGTCTGAATGTTAAGATGTTGAGCTATTATATATAAATTATATATTATATATATTCATATATATATATATTCATATAAATTCATATATATATATTCATATATAAATGAATTAATTTCAAAAATGATAATTGCGTGCCGATATGGTTGTCGGACTTTCAACGAAATCAATCTGAAATATTAATAATCCTCCCAAATTTTTCAAATTAATCTTAAAAATCTGTAATAAACTTATTGTGAAAAATATTGGACTCGGATCTCTTGCATTCCATGCGAGAATCGGAATCATCTCGCACGGAATGCAAGAGATCCGGGTTCGACTCCCGGCCGAGGCAATATTTTTCGCAATAAGTTTATTACAGTTTTTTAAGATTAATTTAGGAAATATGGGGGGATTATTAATATTTCAGATTGTTGCAACATTCAGTTTCACTTAAGTGCAGTGCAATCATTTTAATGATTCATTACTAGGTTTTCTGTTTTATGCATTTATGCACGGTAAATTGATTTTGGTTAACGGTTGACTGGTAATGATTTAATTAACAAAAATCGAATTGAATCAAAGGATTTGCCAAGTGTAAACATTAATTTTAGCAAACTTCTATTTTTTATTTAATGTGTTATATTTATTCAATGTGGAATGAAATATGTTAATTAATTTTATTAATAATTTTATTAATTAAATAATTTTATATTGATGAATACGCAAGAAAAGATAGTAATTATTTTTTAATCAAGAATATAATAAATATCCAATAAACAAGTTTAATCATTAATTATTATATTAATTTTTATTTGTATAGTAAAATATAATATTCATATTGTAGACTAGTTAACACTTTAAGAAGATATTGTAAAACCCACGTGGCACAAGAATAATCAATATGTTATTAAATTAATTGTTAATTTATATATGTACATTTATCTTTACAATAGTAAAATATTAAAAAAATACATGCTAAATACCTTCCATCTTAATTAAAATATGGTCATCCTGTCGATTATTCAGAAGAATACATTTTTTGTCACCTCATTACACAGTAGAAAATACACTAACGTTTTCAAATATATCCGAATATTCCAAATGCAATCACAAAATCATTAATTTCCTATCGAAATATCATTATCAATATATCACTTTTATTATATATATCACTTTTATATATATATTTTATATATCACAGAAAAATAAATGGTATTAAATGTAAAAATGCTGGTCATGTTGGCGTCTCCGGAGACACAGTCGAACTAAACATTTTAGTTGTGTCGACTTGTGTCGTAGTTCAAAAGAACAGGGTAGTATTGTGTTAGTATTGTCGGTGTGGCAATGGTGGCACAGACCTTCTTCATGTAAATTCTTCGCAGATCTTTATTAATTATTATCTTATTATTACAACATCGCAAAATGTTAAAAAACTGTCTATTGAGTTTAGTTTGTATCTTTGTATGCACGCGAGTGTTGTCAATAATACTCAAACATCTTATATGAACTTGATACTTTTCTAATTCTTAATACAGCACGGAGGCACTTGTTTTAAAGTAATAAAGATATTTATTAAATAAAGATATTTAAGATATTGTTTATGAAATATTAATTATACTATATACACACATATAAAGATCTTGTATTTTATATTAATTAACAGAATAATTGCAAAAATGTAATTGTGCAGTTGCATAATGTAGTAAAGATATTAGCGTGCACAATATACTAATTTATGCACAATAAACTATTGCGACAAATATTAGAATAATAAAATATTAGAATAAATTAAGAATTATAAGAATATTACTAATTATTTCTTGTTAATAATCAGATGAAAGAATATGTAATCACAAGTTACCTATATATATTAAATGTAGTAAAAAGAAATCCATTATTTTTCCATTCAATTTCATGCAAAAATAATAGATTTCTTTTTACTACACCTAATATTAATAAATAATAGTGAATATTAGTACTTTTGTGTTTCTTATATGAGCTATGTTTCTATTCTCGATGTATTAATGAGATTCTATCGCGATACGACGTTCGATATTATTCCATGAAGTTCAGTAACTCGAACAAGTTTTATCCGGGCACTCTTCCTCGTCAGAACAATATAAAGCATCGATCAGACCAACTGCGACATAGGGCATAAACGTGCGTCGACTGTAAGATAATAATAGTTTGTAAACGCATGAGTACACAGTTACTACGGTGCTGGTAATCCTGTGTATTCGCGGATCGAAGGTATAAACTACAATAGTCTATAGCTGTACATTCTCGAGTTTGTTCAATGTAGTGTAGTTGGATGTATCGTGTTGCCTCTAACATGCGCGAAGAATGCAGAATACGCACAGCTGAGAGTAACATGTACACACGAACTATTCTGAGCTCCTTATTACTTTTAACTAAACGTTTAAATCATTTTACCACGGTTTTTTTGTCCATTCCCTTTCTCTCTTTTTCCTCTATCCCTTTCTTCCTCTATCCCTTTCTCCATTTTTTTTCTTCTTTAACAATAATTTATTTTTAATACCAATATATCAATTCTTATTATCGAAATTCTTTACTTCTCTCTTTATAAAAATAAATCTTACAAAATAATTGTTTATCTTTATATTTACCATTACTATAATAATATTATCTGTGTAATAAATATTTCTTTCTTTTTCCCTTAAAATAAATGTTAATATAAATGTTAATGTTCAACAAAGATATAAAATAAGAAAACAGAGAAGAGGAGGGGGAAAAGAGCAAGAGGAAGAGAGAGAAATGTTTTATTTCTTTTTTATTATACATATTTTGTGTAGATATCATAATAGCCTTCATACCTGTACTTTTACATTCTTAAAATGATGACTTCTTTAGATTTACTTATTTAGTGATTGTTATATTCTCTCTCTATTGGTCTGGACAATACGAGTATATTTATTGCTACGAGAACATTGCATATTACTTCGCAAATCTGTATTCAGCGTTGTAGAATGATTTACTTTCTCGAAACTTAATTCGAGGAACACCATTCTCCTAGTCGCATATATCTACACTCTATACCGTGCTTTTGACTGTGTCGCTGATTACGTCACGCTGCCAGAAAGCCTGACTGCGGAACAGCGCGCGGAACGCACATAAAGGCGGTAGATAAACGTAAAGGGGCATTGATCGTCCGTCGCTCCTCCATTCACGAAGTTGGCGGTTATGGCTATACTTATGTACTTAGGTGTATATATACCACGTGTGCACATGGACAAGCACTCGTGTGCGTGCACACGCGCGGACCTCTCGCGTGTATGGAGTTTTCACGTAGTCACCGAGAGCTTGGATACAGCCATGCATGGTCACGGCATATACGTCGGTGAAATCGTTCGGGAGCCGACAGAGAAAAAGAGAGGAGAGAGAGAGAGAGAGAGAGAGAGAGAGAGAGAAGAGAGAGAGGAGGAGGAGGGAGAAGAGGA
>NW_012130073.1:1582032-1587699 GCF_000143395.1 Atta cephalotes
AGAGAGAGAGAGAGAGAGAGAGAGAGAGAGAGAGAGAGAGAGAGAGAGAGAGAAAGAGAGAGAGGAGGAGGAGGGGAGAAGAGGGATAGAAAGAGTAGCCGTGACCTTCCGCAAGCCCGCGACCGTAACTCGCGATAAAACGAAAGGGCGATGACGTCATTGGTACCCGGTCCGACTAGTAAACTAGACAAGTAAACTATGTCGAGAGGGATCAGTGATCCTTGACATGAAGCTGGTTCACTTTTTGTTCATCGGGATGTCAATGATTTGCGAAATATTAAGAGAGAATTTGTGTTCTGGGTTAATTTTCATCATTTTAATAAATATACAAAAATTATGAAGTGTTCCTTACATAATATTTTCTTTAGAAATCTAAATTTGTCTTTAACTTTGTCAAATATTTAAATGTTGCTATGATCTTATTTGTCTTAATATTCTTTAATTATTCCCTTGCTTTGTTATTATAATTAACGGTAAATGCTTTTCAATAATTGATAATAATTTTTATCGGGGGTAAATTTTCTCTGAGTAAGGGACTGCGCGCAATAAAAGAAATAGGAAATAAGGAACAGAGAGTAAGAATTTCAACTTATCAGAAATTGTGTATTCCACAACACATGATTGCCCTAACTCCTCCCTATTACGCAACAAAATGCCTATTTCTAAGTGCAAGAATTTATCACGAAAAAATACCTTTTCAGTAGTTATGAAATAAATACTAAACAAATATTTTTCCCCGACGGCGCACTTTGAAGGTCGTCGTTAATTTTACAGCGCCACAAAGTATTGAATGCAAATCTATACTCAACATTGTATAATGATTTTACTTTTTCGGAACTTTCTTAAGCACAGTAAGTGAAATGAACCAAACGGTCTTCCCATTGTCTTCTTATTGTTATAGCAAACGGTTCTAATCTGCCATGCTAAGCTGAGTATGATCCTAACTTCCTAGCTTCCAGATTACAGTAAATTCTGGCGAGCCGATTACGTTATACGTAATACGCCAAGACGGGGTTTCTGTCGTGCGGTCTCGAACCGGTCCAATGGTGGGTGTCTGGGTGTCAAGTACGCCATGCAAATGGAATTACTGCAAGTACGTCAAGAAAAGCGAACACCGTAGCAAACAAGAGAAAGAGACAGAAAAGAACGGAGTAAAATGTCGATCATCTTTATGCACTCGGTACCGGATTTGCTTCTAGTTTAAAAGTTTCAATGCGAATGTTAAAAAAAGAAAACAATAAAAATCCATGGAAGCTTCCAATCCGATTACATCGAAGCTCGGAAATGGTTAAGTGATTTAAACGTATTTTACTATCGTCTTAAGGTGCGAAAAAGCTCGAGTTTAATATGAATAACTTTGTGAGCGGACATTAGTTTAACTAAAATATCTTCGATATAGTCTGTGTTCTCAACGTTTCGATTGAGTACAGTGACAAATGTAGTTACACCATGCGTTTCGTTTGTTAATTTCCAAATAAAAATGAGGATCACAAATCGTGCTGTTGATCCAGGATTGTTCGTGATATATAGGGCGGGGCGCCAATAATCGTTTGCGTGCAAACGAAGGCGCGAAGGACATAACCGAGATACAAGCTCGATATGCCTAGTACAGGCTGATCAGCCGGATAAGATAATGACTAATGCTAATATAGGAAACGACACATGTATACTTTTTGCACACGACGCACTCCATCTCGCGATGCTCTTGTTCCAATTTCGGCCAAAATCCGATATTTCGTTTCTTCCGAAATAATTGTGCTTTCCTTCGAAATATTTTGCGCTTTTTAATACAACTCCTATTTATATCAATATGGCTATTTTCACACGTTCAATCGCTTTATTACGAAACACTACGATATTTAACATCCTTAAATTTCACTACGATCGAATGGATCCTCGAAAATGATTCGTTAAAGGTATTATATATACTTTAATTTCGAAATCTATAGGCGATTGATGTACCTACTGGATACTTGCTTGATGTAGATAAGAAACATAAACAAGATTCTGAATTCCGAAATTTTGTTTTTCTTTGCGCAAAGTTTCGCGATATTACGGACGTAACGTAGTAATAAAGAACGCGTAAAAGAACGCTCGGGGTTACAGCTAATCCTTCGCGTGGGTTCCAAGGATAATCGCGCATAGTCGAGGGTATCGCGCAAGAACCTTTATGTATGCATTTTAGGAGACGAAACCCAAGAAGAGGTAACGCGTAGGTTACACGAACGCGGCACTCGAGCCCTCGCCGAGGCGCGCGTCTTGGAAACTTACAACGCGCCTGCGGCCCGAAACACGTCTCTTATCGTTCTAGTATCTCGCGCAATGCCGATGTTACATGTTCGTATCGAGTGTCATTAAGTGTGATTATATGGCTCCGCCCGTTCTCGTGTACACCAGAACCGCTTGCGCGGAGTAAGGGGGTGAGGTTCTTTCGTGCCGTTCCGAGGTGAAGGGTTGCTCGGTGGTGGCAGGGGGGTGAAACTTGCTTCCAGGTCGATACGTAATTTATTGCCATATCCGATATTAGAGTATCACGGATGAAGGGATTGGCCAGGATGATTTGCCTGCGCGAGTTGCGCCTTGAGGAAGACACGGTGTGTATACGTGTGGTGATTTCCTTCTTCGCCCTTTTTGTTATTTCGCTGCTTCATCTTGTATATTCGATCTCCATTCACATATCACAAGTACATTACGCTCAGCATATATACATTTCATCCCTTTAATATTGTATGTTATAATTTGTAATTTGTAATCGTGATTACAATTAGTGATTAGTAGATGAAACGGTTAATCGATCTAGTGCCAATTGAGAAATCGATCTCTTGCGAAAAACATTTATCGCGCACGAGCTAAATCTTTTTTTTCTCACACATACAAGTTTGACCCAGTTCTCTGATCAACGGGAAATTTATTGATGGTTCAATCGTAGACGAGCATTCGCCTCTATTTGGATGTGTCCTCGTTGCGATGAGTAATTTACGCATACGCGAAACGTTGCGATACAGTTAGTAAATGATATACGATGCACGTATTATTGCGATTGCCGATGGCTGTACCAATCAAAACCTTTTCACTTTCTTATGGATATGCAGGGTGTCCGGTAATCCGTAGCTGACAGTATAATAAGTAATCGAAGGAAAAGTATCCTCTTGTTACTTTTGCCTTTGCAAATAATTAGATATTTATAACGCATTAAAAGAATGTTCAAATTCAAAGATAAATGTAAATGAATTGGGATGGAATGAAGGTTTACATTGAGAGACCAATTTCAAAATGAAATAGGAGGAAAGCCAAGCCGGGTTTTGTAACATCACGTAGTTTCTTGGTGTGAATGAAACTAGAAAAAACTTTCGTTTTTGTCTTCGGGACATTGGGTGTTTCTTCACTTCACTTCCTTGATAGGAAAGTAACGAACCGTTGGGCATGTCGGCCCTGTAATTTTTTAATTACGTAAGCGTCTCGCGTGGTCACTCAGATCGGATGACTTGCAACCGACGCCTGCTCCCTAATTTTTAATAACATCCACAGTAGGAACATTCGAGATTAGTTTTGTAGGCGTTACGAGGATCGTACTTTTCCAACAGGGAAAACAAAAAAACCAAAAAGCGAGAGAGTAAAAGGAAGGGAATGGTGGAAAAATACCACGGCATCATTGAATCAGAGCCAATCATCATCACGGGCAATGAAAATTATAATGTTCAAGAACTTAGAAATATCATGCAAAAGAATTGGAATCTTTCCATACCGGATATACTTATAATGGATAAACTACATGATAAATATAATGTGCGAACTTAAAAGATATATTCGGCTAAGACATCTTCCAAATTTTCCAATAAAGTTTTATAAAAATATATTGATTATGTTGACAAAACTACGACAAATAAATAAATTGAGCAAAGAAAAATGTGGAAAGAATGTATACATATATTCGACTGTATAAAAGATTGGTACATAATACGTGTAGGAAGTCGAATATGTTTTGTCATAGAATTAGATAACTATCTATAAATTTTTATCAAACTGTGTTAAACAAATGTAGACATATTCGGCTATCTAAATGACAGATCTGTGACCTACTATAGTTATCTATTTAAATAACAAAGAGGTAATAGAGGGATTACACAAGGTAATATAAGGATTACAAAAAAGGAATTTGCCAAGTAACGATTTTCCCGAATCTTATTTTTTTTTGCTATTTTTCTTCAAGTCATGTTCATGAAAGCAGGCTCTTGGAAGACGGAGGAGCGTCAGCTGGTCGAGCAATCCGCGAGCTTTATTATGCACACGATGCGCGCGCTCTAACCGAGGCTTATGAATAAATATCGCGATTTCCGTCGACGAGATCGAAACCCGAACCCGGCATCGACGGCGCGGCAAACACAACGGATCGATAAAAATTCGTCCCGTACAGCCAGGCGCCATAAATATTCCAATAAAGGTCGACTGTGCGTCGTCGAGCCGCCTTCAGAGCGTTTCGTCTCGAATATGCACACAGTCTCTCTTTCTACGCGTGGCTATATATGTGTGAACGCTGTAAAAGAAAGAAGCTGACCCGTTGTCCCACAAAATGAAACGAGAATCGCCGATTCTTATCCTTTTCGCTTGCTGTATTCTTTTTTTCCTGCTATAATAATGTTTCTCGAAGTGCTTCGTGTCCGACGTTTGCGTCGAGATCGAATAGATTTTAAATTATTTTGCATGTGCGTCAAACGGTAAAAATCTAAGACTCTTTATTTTCTCTAATTCATCGCTCTTACTTTCCCTACATTCTTTTCATTTAAATATTTATTGTATATATATTTATTTATAAAATGAGAGATCAAAAGAGGTACGATAGTATTATGTTTGTAATTATAGTTCATGCCGATTGAAGAATAAAAAATGCTAAAATAACTAAAATTGTCTTAACTGTTATTACAATCTATATCGATGCAGATATCGAGAAGCAATAAAGAATTATTATCGTTCCTATCAGTATTTGTAGTATGCTTTGAAACGGGTTAATCCACATACACGTCACGGCCATTTCCCAGTAATCATCGTACATCTTCGTTTATTCGCGAATATATGAAAGCCGGTTGGATACAATGTAGAATTATCCCAGCTAATATTGCGCTATCGACGGCCATTGTTAATGTACTATTTACTCATTGCTACCGTTACAATTGTCATCACGACAGACAGTACGTGGCACTAATTATCGTCACGGCAGCCTATTGTTCCACTTAAAGTCGATTGTTATCGTTACGCAAATTATAGCCAATATAGTTCGCGGGCAGTAATGATTTCGCGCCGATATCAATTCCGATGATCGTGTGATAGGCGATAGACGTCAGTTCGATAATTGTAGGACACTGATCGAAAATGATTTACGCGCCAGCAAGACGATTCCTTTTTAAATTAAGAAAGTTGGTGCATGTGTGTGATAAATAATTGTATGCTTCAAATATACGTTAATTGAATGTACAGTACACTTAATTAAGTGCGTGAGTGTGTGTGTGTGTGTGTGTGTGTGTGTGTGTGTGTGTGTGTGTGTGTGTGTGTGTGTGTGTGTGTGTGTAGTAGTAATAATTAATAATAATAAGAATAATAATAAGTAAGTAAATAAGTAAATAAAGTAAAGTAAAAGTAAAAAGTAAAAAATTAAAATTAAATAATAAAGTA
>NW_012130073.1:1588089-1595417 GCF_000143395.1 Atta cephalotes
GAGAGAGAGAGAGGAAGGAGTAAAAAATCGTATAAGTACTGCGAAGCGCACTTTGCCAGGTATAAATCACCGCGACGGGAAAAATCACTTACCGCAAACATGTAAATTAACAGTGTATCGAAGAAACAGTGCCTCGTAAAAGTGACGGACGCTCATTTAGAGCTTACTTTTTCTCATACGGATAAACACTAAGCAGTGTTTGTTTGCATGATCGATGTCGGGGATCATTAAATTGCAATTGTGAATAAAGTCGTTCGGGGTTGGAACGGCAGATAGGAATCTTTGATCATAATTATCTATTTCTGTTTATATAAATCACAGAGGATCAATTAATGGCGGAAAAAAGGGGGATATAATGAGGATGGAACGAGCAAGCGAGAGAACAGAGAAGAGAACGATAACATACATTGTTTTGTAATACGTGCTTGCGATCTTAAATCAACGTCCTTTACTTCAGCTGAAGATAAATCTTGTTGCACTCGGTATGGCTTAATAAATATACAATTGTGTGCATAGAAACGGAGCGTTTTGCCGGTACAGGGTTACTACGAGCGCGTCACCGATATTACCTGTTAAACGATAGGTACCAGTATAGAGTATGGCAGTAGAGGGATTAATAAATGGCCGTGAGCATTATTAAATTACAATTCGATTTATGTCTCATACTTATGCATAAATTCTAATGGAATTATTTTTGTGAGATAATTCACGAATAAAATAAGAAAAATTATCATAATTACGTGAGTGAAGAAACAGAAGAAGTATATTGAAGAAACAGAAAGGGGAAAAAATAATTGCATATGCAGAATGTTTGATAGTTATTGATACAGCACTCGTGTGAAGATAGAGTGGATTACACAAACTTGTGAGAAAAAAATGTCATTTTGCAATTTTCATAATAATTAATAATTAATAAATATCCTTAAATACGCGTGCGTCTACACGAAGAGCTAGCGCAGAGTATTAATTATGTAATTTTTATCTGAGCGGAAACATGAAAAATGAAAAATTTTTAAACTTTACAAAAATGGTGTGTAACTAAATGCTATTCATAAAGTAATTTCTATTGGAGTCCTTTCAGCATTAAAAAGGCATGTAAAGATCCTCTTTCTTCGATGTAGGGTGGATTAAATTGAAAAAGATCTTATTTTGTAATTTTCATAATATAGTTAAAACATTATATGTTGCGTAAATCAGGTAATCTACAATGAATTTTTAAGTGAAAATGAAAATGAGGGGATACTTTCCCTATATAGAACTATATTCAGATTCCCACTCGTATCATTCTTGTTGTTTATCGAACGTTAAACAAGGATGATAAGACATTTAAGGAGCAACCGGGAACGGTCGGAATCTGAACACACCTTACGAAAGAACGTGGAGATCACGTTTCGCGTGGAAAGTCAGATGTCTCTAGGCAAAGGGGAGAGGGAAGGGAGGTGAGGGAGCTCGCATCGCGTGAAGATTATCATTAGGTAAGCAGGGCAGGGCAGTTCTTAATATTGTATGTGACAGAAATGAGAAGTTATTTTTTTTAAACTTTTCTGTTGATAAATAAATAAATAATGATGAAGATCATTAATAAGTTAAAACTTCACTCAGGATCATGACCTTGACAACGTGTATAAAGGTCATTAAGGGAAGATCCTATCGTCTTCATCTTTACCTTTGTTCCAGATTTTTTTATTCAGGTATAAGGATAACTATTCTTCTTTATCCCGAATTGTCCTTTTTTTAAGGCATTCGGGATAATCATAAGCATTCAGAGGAATTTTCCGAATAATTCTTTTTATTTAGACACCAAAGTTTCAATCAATAAATGTTTTTTTGACTGATATCAATCAATATTAAAATGATTTTTGATTGATTTATGATTGGAAAGTAAAAACCAATAATGTAGACTTTTATTCTTTTATTAATCTAGATTTATTAATCTAGATTCGTTAATATTTTGTATTTATGTATCCATTCATTTTACTAATATTTTAAAAATGTTAATAAAAACATGTAAGTACATTCTAAATAAACTTAAAATAAAATTTCTTATTTTAAATAAAAACATTCTGTATTTATTTATTTTCAAATTATTTTTTGCTCAAAATACTAATGAATAAATATGAAATAATTATTTATCGACTGCTATTATTTATAACTGCTTTAACTAATTTTATTAATTTACACACATTTTTGTATACGTCCCTAGGATTTTTGATTTGTAAGTAATTTTAAAAATTTTTATATGATAATTTTATTGATTTAGACCATTTGATATTTACAAAAAAAAACTTATTTACTTAATTATAAAATAATTTCTATTTCATATATGTGGATACATAATTATGATATTTAATGCAATATTCAAAGAAATATTTATCATAATTTAATTTTTTTTTTCATTAGAAAACAGAGAAGAAATGTATAAAATTATAATATAAATATTTCTTTGAATAGTTCTAGTAGAATATTTACTTAAATAAATATTTAGATAAATGAAAAATGATAGTTTAATCAAATATCAAATTAATAATTCTTGTACCTAATAAATGTATTTATGTTTAGTAAATATTCCGCTAGGATTATTCAAAGAAACATTTATTAAAATTCATAAAATTTTTTTTCATGTACATTTTCTTGTTTATTTTTAATAATTTTTGTAATTTTTTAAATCGTTATAAAATAATTATTAATTGACAAATATAATAAACGCAAACAAAAATATTGCGGTTTTTACTTTGCAATTGCATATCAAAAAAAAACCAGTGACTTAGAGGTCAAATTACCTAAAGACTAGCGTAGAGGTCAAATTACCTAAAGACTAGCACAGCACGGAACATGTTAATAAAAAATTAAACGAATAAGCGTGCATCCGTGCTATTCTTTTCTTCTTATAGTCCAGTGAGTTTTTGTTTCTATGAATCCCAAACTGCTTTCAGAAAGATCATCCAAAACGGCCTTTTTTTCCTTGTTTTAAAGAGGAAAAGTTTTAGAAACACATTCAGATCTCTAAACTTACAATAATTATAGAAGATATCCTCCATTTTCTATATTCATTCAGCGCCAAGACAATTCAGCGTTACGCGTCATTGACCAATTTTACAGATTCTACACTGCAAAAAAATGTTTCAACGTTATTTTAATTGAAAATGATCTTGTTGATTTAACAACGGTATTAATAAAATAAATAAAATGTTATTAAAGCAAGAGCATAAGTATTATTTTATTAATGATGTTATTAATAAAATTATTTTCAATTAAGATAATGCTATTGATTTAACACGGAATTGCTAAATGGTAGAATATTTTTTTGAATGATATTATTTATTTCAAGGCATCAAATTTTCAGAATCAGTATCTCATTCGCACAGATTCATCCGTAGCGAGCGCCACGACGCAAGTGCAAGCGTCTCGATCCGGTAGCGTCTCTTATTAGCTGCTAAGGCGTCGCGACGCCCCTTGGTTGCAGAAAAATCCGTGAGATGGAGACGCCCGTAAAGCTGTGAGCTTTGAGAATGAAATGCGTGGGAAAAACAATAGCAAGGTATCACAATCGACGCGTTACCTGGAAATTGTGTTTAAGAGTATTATTTTCCGTTATTGGCTCACAAGAGCGGCCCGGCGATTAGATTAATTAAAATTTCCATTAAAATATATAATTAATAATCCTAAAAAGCTATCATATGTATAAGCTTGGCATACAAGTAAACGAGATTAGTTACGTTATACCTTCAGTTAGAAGTGATTAGCTGCATTATTACAGAAAAGTTTTGTGTTATTACATATTTTATTGGTAAATATGCGTCAAATAAATATTAATTATTAACAGTCAATTTTCCATTTCGAATATTTAATTTTCTTGTATATATGTAATTAGGATTGATAAAGATCACATTTAGAACGTGCTTAATTAATGCTTTTAAAAAATAATTTTAAACATGTATAAAACTTAAAAAAACATGTTTCAAAAATATTTTGTTCTTAAAAATATTATCTTTTGCCAATTCTGAATATAATAAAAATGAATAACAATAAATAACACATCATTTCAAAATTGAATTTAATGTATTTTTCTTTTTTCTAATTAATAATTAGATTTTTTTATACTTATAGAAAGATTTAAATTATAAATATTTTGTTATTAAAAATATGACATATATAAAATATTGTATTATATTAATTAAAAGTGACTTATTTTCTCGAACATAAAATTTACGTATCAATAATAATATTGTACTTATTGCTCAATATTGATAGCTCAATATTGATTGATTCTAGATTAAGCGATATAGAAAATATCCACAAACAGACGTTCGTTATCTTTCTGTTGGCGCATCAAAATAAAGGATATATCTGTACATAATTTGACACAATTGTATAGGTATAATTGCATCGTAGACACGATTGAGACAATATTATAGCGTGATTATATCTCGGTCTTTTAAAATATAAATGACTTGATAATTTTATCATGTCATTTAGAGATTACTAGACAGCAACTGCGACAATTAACGACGGCGAAATATTATTTTCAAGTTGATCGCAGAAGACACAATTCGCCGAAATTTCTCTGTCCTCTGGCATTATTCCATCTAAAATAATAATTCCTATCTGTTTCTCTAAATTATTAATAGCTAGGAGATTATTTTGTTTCCGTGTAACTCGCGCATGATTCCTAAAGTCGTGTTCACCAGTAGAAGAAGAAGAAGAAGCGCATACATTCATCTCTCCCCCTCCCCCTCCCTCCTCTCTCTCTCTCTCACAATCTCTTCTCTTTTTGTCTCTTTCTTTCACGAAACATTGACCTGTACATTATCTCACATCCGCTTGCACTTGGAGTGCATCCACCCCGTTGTCAAGGGAATACAAAGAGATTCGGTGCGATAGGCACCTAAGTGGAGAACGAAGTGAATGGTGGGCGAGGCAAAAGAAGATGCATGAGGAAGGGATGGTTCATCGTCCGTAGTCGAAATCGCCGGAAAGGAAGGTTGTCACCTACGTTTTCTTCCGTGAATTTCCACACGTTTCTTTTCGCGCCCCACTCTTACTTTGCATTCCTTTTCCATCCTCCTTCCCCTACCCCGTTTTCAATCCTCGCTCCACCCGAGAATCTTCTCCGCCCGCTTCTTCGTTGCTCAGCGGCCACCCTCTCGCGGAATGCCCAGAGAAAGAGAGAGAGAGAGAGAGAGAGAGAGATCGCGAGAGATCGCGCGCGCGCGCCCGCGCGAGAGAGAGAAAGAGAGAGAAAGAGGGAGGGTAGAAGCGAAGAGACGGTGGAGAAAGACCGAAGGTGGATGCCAGGCGGGGTAGGTGCCGACTCTGAGCATAGCTAACTAGCTGAATCTGAATCAATACTTACTTCCGCCCCCCAAGCACTTCATCCTCCCCTCTTCCTGCATCCCTCCTTTATATACCCGCGTCTCCTCCGTTCATCCACCGACATGAGTCGAAGGGATCCGAGGGGCATACTCTCTCCAGTTCCTTCATCCCCAAGGTGTCTCGTTCTCTATCTCTCCTTTCTATTCTGTTTCCGCTTTGCGAGAATAATGTTCCCAATAGTTGCAATGTCGATGCTTGATCAGCTCCCCTCAATTCACGCTTTCATGATCCGCATGTTGTGTCGATTCAATTCGCGAGTTATTCGATTGTCATATTTTATAGTCTATCGAGCGAAAGGTCGCCAACAATCATTATTACTTTTGCGATCATATATAGATATTAGATTCTTTATTGATTAGAAATTATTTTTTTAGCCTCTTGCTCCCTAGAAATTAATGTCATTTTAGATTGTCAGAAATATTTATAATTTTAAGCGAAAATAAAATAACAAATGATTTTCAGCTATTTATTTGTTCACAGTTCACACACATATGTTTATTATTTTTAAAATTAGTGACTGTATATACGTTTACATCGTACATTTAGGCCGCGTTCAGTATTCCAAATTTAACTTTCAATTATTTAGGCTCCTTAGTGTAAACTAAGATGTAGTGTAAGATGACAGATGACCTATTTTTTCCATGGTCAAGTCTCATTTTTGGGTGATTCGACCTAAAATATAGGTCAGGCCGCAAAATAGATATCTCGGTACGTAATCTATCGTATTAAAAAATATAGTGTTAAAATTTCAATTAAAAACAATATGCCTCCATTATTATTATTAAATCGTTATTTTATATTATTATAAAATCATTATTACATACAATTCAGTTCGATTATATTCTATTACATCGATGATTTAAACAATAATTATTATCTACATAAACAAAATTCCATGATTTAATATTCATCTGTATTGATACAATCAATTTAAATCAATAATTTACTTTCCGTTCGTAACATTTCAAGACAAAATGTCTCAATGTTCTTACAAGCTTCTAACGATCTTTCAATTTTAAAATTGGTAGCATTCACTATCCGATGTCTCGATAGGGAAGCCATTCTGAGGGGATGTTTCCCCTACGGTTCCATAGTATTACCTTCCACAGTTTTATGACATTATTCTACTACACGTTTAAGATTCAAGTCTTACGTTTTAAGCAAAACGTATAGGGGATTTCAAAAAAGTAGATTTCAGTTTTATTTAAAAACTTAACGCATTGTATAAGATTTTATTGAAATTTATAAATAAAAAATTATAAGAAATTATAAAGTTATCAAAACATAATAAAATAAGATTCAAAATTGCTATTATTATGTAATTAAACAAATTTAATTATATAAAATAATTTATTTGCAACTTTTGATGCTATCTCCTTTGCTTTCAACGGATTATATGATATTTTTAGTTGAAACTTTTGCTAATAGATATCGTTTAAAATAAACTATACAAAAGCAACATTCATGGAGGAAAACTAGTGTTAACGATAAGTGAGAGAGCATGCCAAAGAAAACCAAAATGAGTTAGAGTGTGACACAATACGATGATGCGACCAAAATAATAGATTAAATCATGTAGACAAAACATATATCAGAGTCCATCAATCTCTATCAAGATTTGGCTCGATTAAATCAGAATGTCATGAGATACTAAAATAAATTAGCAGGTTAATTTAAAGGATTTCTAGTCATCGTCCATATCAATAAAATAATTCATCAATCATCACTTCTTTAAGTTATAATTCAGCATAATATTGAGTAATTACTTAGTAACATTCTCAAACTCTGCTATTAAATTATTAAAAAATACTTTAAATAATAAAGAAAATATATATTTTTAAATATCTACAGTTATTTATTTGTGTGTGTGTGTGTATGTGTGTGTGTGTGTGTGTGTGTGTGTGTGTGTGTGTGTGTGTGTGTGTGTGTGTGTGTGTGTGTGTGTGTGTGTGTGT